>NC_092865.1:235023-245702 GCF_032062135.1 Pyxicephalus adspersus | reverse complement strand
TTGTGGTTGGACTGTGTTGGGTTTGTGGTTGGACTGTGTTGGGCTTGTGGTTGGACTGTGTTGGGCTCAGAGTTGGACTGTGTTGGGCTCGTGGTTGGACTGTGTTGGGATCATGGTTGGACTGTGTGGGGATGTGTTGGGCGTGTTGGATTCGTAGTTGGACTGTGTTGAGATTACGATTTGACTGTGTTTGGCTTGTCGTGGCGTGGTTTGGCGTGGTTTTACTGTGATGGGCCGTGTGGGGCTCATTGTTGGGCTGTGTTGGGGTCTTGGTTGGGCTGTGTTAGGCTCGTGGTTCGGCTCTGATGGGCTCTGATCAGATGTGGTGAGTTGTGTTGGTTTGTCTTGGGTTTGTTGGACTCATGGACTTTGTTGGGCTCATAGTTGGACTGTGTTCGGCTCGTGATTGGAGTGTGTGGGGATGTGTTGGGCGTGTTGGACTTGTAGTTGGACTATGTTGGGATTGGGATTTGACTGTGTTAGGCTTGTGGTTTTACTGTGTTGGGCTGTGTTGGGTGTATTGATTTGTGCTGGGTTTGTTGGGCTGTTTTGGGCTCATGGCTGCACTGTCTTGGGCTCGTGGTTGGACTATTTTGGGTGTGTTGGGTTTATTAGACTCGTAGGTGGACTGTGTTGGGTTCGCGATTAGACTATGTTGGGCTTGTGGTTGGGCTGTGTTGGGCTCATACTTTGGCTGGTGGTTGGACTGCGTTGGGCTTGTGGTTGGGCTGTGTTGGGCTGATAGTTAGACTGTGTTGGACTGTGTTGGGCTCAGGGTTGGACTGTGTTGGGCTCAGGGTTGGACTGTGTTGGGCTCAGGGTTGGACTGTGTTGGGCTCAGGGTTGGACTGTGTTGGGCTCGGTGTTGGACTGTGTTGGGTTTGTTGGACTCGTATTAGTGCTTTGTTGGGTTCATGGTTCAACTCTGTTGGGCTGTGTTGGTTTTGTGGTTGTACTGTGTTGGTTTTGTGGTTGTAATGTGTTGGTCTTGTGGTTGTACTGTGTTGGGCTCGTGGTTGGGCTGTGTGGGGCTCATCGTTGGGCAGTGTTGGGGTCTTGGTTGGGCTGTGTTAGGCTCGTGGTTTGGCTCTGATGGGCTCTGATCAGATGTGGTGAGTTGTGTTGGGTTTGTTTTTGGACTGTGTTGGTTTGTCTTGGGTTTGTTGGACTCATGGACTGTGTTCGGCTCGTGGTTGGACTGTGTGGGGATGTGTTGGGTGTGTTGGACTCATAGTTGGACTATGTTGAGATTGCGATTTGACTGTGTTAGGCTTGTGGTTTTACTGTGATGGGCTGTGTTGGGGTTGGGCTGTGTTGGGTGTATTGGTTTGTGCTAGGTTTGTTGGGCTGTTTTGGGCTCATGGTTGCACTCTCTTGGGCTTGTGGTTGGACTGTTTTGGGTGTGTTGGGTTTATTAGACTCCCAGTTGGACTGTGTTGGGTTCGCGATTGGACTATGTTGGGCTTGTGGTTGGATTGTGTTGGGCTGTGTTGGGGTAGTGGATGGACAGTGTTTGGCTTCTGGTTGGACTGTGTTTGGTTGGTATTTCAGCTCGTAGTTGGCCTGTGTTATGTGTGTTGTACTTTGATGGGCTCCTGGTTGAGATGTGTTAGGCTTGTTGTTAGGCTGGGTTGGGATCTTAGTTGGGCAGTGTTGGTTTCTTTGTAGGGCTGTGTTTGGATCACAATTAGGCTGTGTTGAGCTGTGTTGGGCTTTTTTGTTGGGCTGGGGTTAGGATTTTAGTTGAGCTGTGTTAGGCTTTGAAGGCTGTGTTGGGCTTGTATTTGGGTCATGTTGGGCTCGAAGTTGGGCTAGTTAAGCCAACGTTTCTGTTAATAATTTTCCAGTCTGAACACTTCATGTCCTCTCTTCGGCTGATGGCACCCAGGGCTTAGGGTCACAGTGAGATCACAGCTTGTTCCATGGTTATCATTCGGTTCAGGTAGATGAAAGGATCGTTCTCATTTCTTTAAATTTTGAAATTGATGTATCTCATATCTGTTCCTGAATGCTGCACCTGGCACTGCACCCTCTACCAGGGCATTTCTCATTCCAAACGGAAGAAAAGATTTTTCATTGTATTAGTCACAGAGGAATATTCTGCCCCTCATATTCCCCTCCTGCTGCAATCTTACTTAAGGGAAGGGCAGATAGTTAATCCCAGGGCTAGGAGGCTTCTGGTTTCTGCCCTGATTCTGGGTGATATGACCCCATCTGTTGCAGAGATTACAGATGAATTATAATGTGATGGCAGGAGGCATCATGTGAGCACAGAGCTATTTCTGGCACTATTGTCTCTGCCAGGCTGGTGGGGCAGTGCCCAGTCTCTCCTTTGTCTGAGGAAAGTGGCGCAGAAGTTTTTCCCAGAAGATGCTGAGCTCTCTGCGGTTCCTTCTGTTCGGCATGCCGACAGCTCACCTGCTGGTAGCCATCCTGTGCTGTGTAGTAGCCGGATTGCTGATAATACACTGGATGGATCGGAGACGATGCCATCAGAAGATTGAGAGTGCCAGGGTGCAGAGAGAGCATGCCGTGCAGCTCATGGAGAAGGCTGTGTTGCAGTACCTGGAGCAGGTGAGATATGAATGATTGCCAGGTAAGTGGAATTCCAGAAGGAGAGACAATTAGAGTGTCAGCTCCTCTGTACAGAGACTGATGGGACTGGCTCAGTGATCTCTGTACAGCGCTGCGGTATATGTCAGAGCTATATAAATGTATAATAGTGTGTGACTGTGGGGGAACATTAGAGTGTCAGCTTCACCTGCGGTGAATGTGACAGGCCATGTAGATTGGGGCAGATTGTATGCAATTTGATTTGTTTCTCTCCCCAGCTGGTTCCATTCACCCCGCCCAGAATTGAATTTGCCCTGAATGAGCTTTGTATTCGTGGATTCTTTGCTGATGGGGGGAAGACTCTGCTGGAGAAATTGTGAGTTGATGATTTTCTGTCCCCTGCATTCTCCTCCTCCGCCATGGGGGGGAGCTCCTGGGCATGATGGGGCAAATGGGGGAGGGGCATCTTTTAGTGATTGACAACAAAGAATTCCACAAAAACTGCGCCCCCTCCCTTCTACAGCAGGGCTCAGCGGTTGTTGGGGTGATCTCCCCTGCAGGGTCCCCTGTGATTGGCTCTCGGGGGGGAACATTCATTCTGTGTCTCTTCTATGCAGTAAACCTGACGTGGTGGACCCCAACCTGAAGCAGCAACTCCTCCTATGGAGAACTCCGGCCATTCTGAAGAAGATTATTGCCCTCTTCATGGGGCCCCTGGTGAGTAATCCACAATGCCCGGGACAGCAACCAATCACAGCCATCCTACAGAGATAGGCCCGGGGCAATTACCCCCACTCTTCCTCCATCCCTATTGCTTTTCGGGATTACGTGAGGGGGGGACCACAACAGGGCCACAGATGAAAGGGGGAAGGGAACCACGATGGGGCGGGAACCACGATGGGGCCACAGATGAGAGGGGGAAGGGAATGATGGCAGTGCCACAGATGGGAAGGGGGATGGGAACCACGTTGGGGCCACAGATGGGAGGGGTAAGGGAACCACGAGGGGGTCAAAGATGGGGGAAGGAAACCACAGCGGGGTCACAGATGGGAGGGGGATGGGAACCACGGTGGGGCCACAGATGGGAGGGGGATGGGAACCACGGGTGTATGGCTGTGCCCGCTGTGTCTGCAGTGTGCTCTATGGTGCCCCCGTCTGTCTGTTTATATGAAGAGCAGCCATTAATTGCCCCCTAACCCCTTCTCTTCTCCCCCCAGCTCTGTGAAGAATCTCTGGAGACATTATACAGCTGTAAAGGTAAATCCGATCAATCCGATGGGAATTCCTGGACCTGGTGCCGGCCTGGAGGGTCACCGATTGTCATCTTTGATTTCAGGAATATCGCAATGAATTTATCAGTGAATGGAGGAAGCTCGGCCTGGATGCCCTGCTGTGCCCTGCGCTCAGCCCAGCCTTCAATATCGGCCACCCTGGGAAACTCTTTGGTAATTCTCCCTCGTGGTGTCACGGCTGGGTGAATGACGGCTGGGTGAATGACGGCTGGGTGAATGACGCTGATGTCTATCCTTTTCCCATCACCCTGTACAGTCTGGCCAGTTGTATGATCAGTAATGATCTGATCAGCTGGAGTCCAGCAGCATTCCTCACCAGCCAATGAAATTGTTCTGTTTGGCCAGTCGTGTGATCCATTCATTGTGATTATGGTTCTGCTCTCAGGAACAATTCTGAACATTGATTTGTTTCCTGATGATCGGTAACAGTGGTGTCACCCCCCTGCCGGTGCCGTTTGCTTCGATGTCCCAGGATCGCTGGACTGCCCAGACAGAATTACAGATCTGGAAGTTATTGTGGCTCCCGGATTGATGTTGTGATTTTCCACATATGGTGGGATTTGTTCTATGTCACCTCCCTATGCCACGTCGCACACATTTACCGGATTTTGTTTGGTGTTTTCCAGCCGGATTCGGCTTCACCATGCTCTTCAATATCCTGAACTTCCCAGCCGGAGTGCTGCCGGTTACCACGGTCAGTGCCGAGGATGAGGAGGAGCTGAGACATTACAAGGGATATTACAACGACCTCTGGGACAAGGAGTTCATCCAGGTCTGTGGGGCCCTCCATGCCCCGGGGACCCAAAAACCTGCTAGTCACATGACCTGCCATCTGTCCACTGATGCCCACTGACACCCCGCCCACTGACACCCCGCACCCTGGCCACCAACTGACACCCCGCCCACTGACACCCTGCCCACCCACTGACTGACACCCCGCACATTGTCATTCCACCCACTGACTGAAAGCTCACCCACTGACACCCCACCCACTGACACCCCGCACATTGTCATTCCTAGCAAATTTCTTCTTATTGCAGACAATTGTAGAATTGTTCGGAGAAATAAAATGGTTTCCATGTTTGTTGTTTGGATTTTTGATCTCAGATTTTGGTGTCACTTTGGTTCTCCCCCAAAGTTTTTCTGTAACTTTAATTATGTAAGGGGGGGCTGGGTGTTCTGGGGGGGACCCAGGGACTGAAAGCCAATCAAATCTGCAGCTCTCCAACAGGAGGACTAAAAGGGAACCCTAAAAACCTTCCCCCCCCTTACCACTCTCTATCCATTCTATGGACATTTCGGGGGCAGTTTGGGGTAATTTGGCCATTGCTGCCTTTCCCGGGTCACATGACCCAATCATGAGAGGAGATGATTGGGCGGGGGATGGGAGCGCCAAAGCTTCAGCTGCCTCGTTCACGGCCTTTCTAATCCTTTATTTGTAATTATTAATATCATCCGGTATTCTTATAGCAGCGACATATATGGCAGCGATGTACAAAGTCATCTACAGAACCCCTCCCTGTCATTTGCCCGAGCCGGCTGCTGGGTGCCGCCATCTTGGATCTGATTCTAGAGAGCTGACACTTTATTCCCCTCTTCAGCTACATACTGGCCAGAGGAGCTGGGCCAACACACACAGGAAGCTGACAATCTGAAAAGATGGAGGGGCTCTCCGCAGTGCCAGAAGGTCGGGGTCGAAGTCAGAATAAAAATCATTTAAAACTCATTAAGCAATAAAATCATTGAAGGTTTGTGCATTCTACCGGCAAGATGGTGACAGGTTCTCTTTAAAGGATTTGTGGATGTTCTAATGCTGCAAATATCACTGCCTAACCTAGAAACAATGGGAAAAGATACAAGAAGGGTGGGGGGAGGGGAAGGAAGGGTGAAGGGGGGCTGAAGGTGAGGGGGGGGGAGCTGTGTTCTGTATATTATAAATCAGAAATCCATCAGTTTTCCTCACAATGTCTCCGGCTGTAATGAAACTTCCCATCTGCTTCTCTTCTTATTATCCTTGTTACTGTCCCTTTAAATCCTCTAGGGCGGGGTTGTGGTGTTGTGGGCGGGGTTGTAGTATAGTGAGCGGGGCTGTGATGTTATGGGCGGGGCTGTATTGTTGTGGGCGGTCTATAGTGTTGTTGGCGGAGCTGTGTTGTTACGGGCGGGGCTGTGTTGTTAGTGCTGAATGCTATTCACCCGCAGGCTCTTGAAGTTCACAATGACGTGAATTGTCTGACCGTCTTCATGTCTGACTGTGAGACTCAGCTGAAGAAGCTGCAGGAGAGAGGTGACAGGGGCCCTTTGTATGGGGTCCCCGTGTCTATAAAAGAACAGGTTGGCTACCAGGTAATTATATCAGCAGCAAACGATTTGTTCCCATTGTACCCTGAGCACGTCACAATCTGATTGGACGATACGATTGGTCCGGGATTGTAACATTTGTGGTTTCCAGGGTCAGCACTCCACGTGTGGCCTGGTTCAGTACCTGGATGTCCTGGAGGAGGAGGACAGCGTCATTGTCAAAGTGCTGAAGAAACAAGGAGCCATTGTGTTTGCCGAGACCAATGTGCCGCAGACTCTGATCTGGTGAGGACAAATCGGTTTTCCGTCTCATGGGACCACGGCAAAGAGCCACGATGGTCCACAAAGCCAATCACAAGCCAATTTCTTCTTTTTCTAGCATGGAGTCCAGTAATCCCATCTATGGGGGGACACTGAACCCCCACAACAAAGCCAAAGGTTGTGCAGGATCCACGGGAGGGGAGGGGGCCCTGATTGGTGGTGGGGGCTCCATTCTGGGAATTGGGACCGATATCGGTGGCAGCATCCGACTTCCCTCCAGCTTCTGTGGGATTGCCGGATTTAAGCCGTCACCAAAGAGACTGAGGTGAGCAGAATTTCCATTGGTCAGGCCGATTTATCGGAATATTGAATGAAATCTAAACGCGGCCTTGTTTTGTAGCATTCGTGGCGTCCGCCCATGTGTGGATGGAATGACGATGGGTAAGGAGGAACCCCGCCTCATCATGACAATATACTTCTATACAGAGCTGTCATGATCCTGCCAGATGCGGCTGCCGGGTTTGCAGCTCCAGGTCACATGAGCTTTAGGGGACACAATGGCTGGAATATTACAGCCCCCCAATTCCATATGGCCCGCTGTGATTGGGGGGTCCATGACTGGATGAGGGGTAGCGGGGGTTAGATTCCCTGCCCAGCATCCTTCGGGTTTATTGGTGTCATTATCCACGTGCAATGCTCCAAACATGAGACAAATGTACTGACCAATCATTTATTGTGCCACACTCAGCAAGAAAACCTCAACCCAGTCCATGCTGTCCACTGCCCAGGATGCACCACCCACTGGGGGGCGCCATTACATCCTAAGGGAATAATATCTACCTCTTACATTGGTGTTGGGGGAGTGTGGGAGACATTAGTGAGAATGGGGGAAAGAATGCCCCAATATTGGTATTAGTGGGGTCCCGTACCATGGTGGGTGCGGAGTGTCCCATCGGTGTCAGTGGGGTGTAGATCCCCCCAATATTGGTATTAGTACCATGGTGGGTGCGGAGTGTCCCATCGGTGTCAGTGGGGTGCAGCTCGCCCATGTAATTGGGGTGTTGTGGGGAGTCACATTAATTGGGTTTTACCACATTTTAGTGTCTACGTGCATTGGGCCGATGGCGCGGGATGTGGACGGCGTGGTTTTGGCAATGAAAGCTCTGCTGTGTGAGGAAATGTTCCGCCTTGACCCCAATGTTCCCCCAATTCCCTTCAATGAGGAGGTAAGTGGCCCTCATCTATCGGCAGACTTCATGTTATTCCAATGACACATGTCCTATGAATGGGGGTACCACGAATAGGCTCTGACCACGCTTTGTTGTAGATGTTCTCCAGTAAGAAGAATTTACGTATCGGTTATATCGAGGAAGACGGATTCTTCAAGCCGAACCCCAGCATGAGCCGCGTAGTGCTGGAGACAAAGAACCTTCTAGAGGGGGCCGGACACGAGGTGAGGGGGGACGTTTGGTTTTAGGGGTAACAAAAGGTGGAAGCCAAATCATTACTAAAGGAAGCAGCGGATATGATTCCTATTTATTGTACAGCGCTGCGTAATATGTTGGCGCTATATAATTCCTGTTTATTAATAATAATTGATCTATTGTACAAAGTCCACACAATGCAAATACCCGAGACACCAATCCAAGGAAATGATCTTCATGTCTCCGTAGCTCATCCCATTCAGACCGCCACGAGTGGACCACGTGTTTGACTTGTTCATAAAGGCCGTGCTGGGAGATGGAGGAAGAACGTTGGGGGATAAGTTGTAGGTTGGGTGCCGTGTTCTGTGCTGGGTGTTGTACAAGCTGGATGGGGGTCCCCTCAGTCTCTGTACAGAGGAGCTGACACTCTAATGTCCCCCCCAGTCACACACTATTATTATAGATTTATATAGCTCTGACATATACCATAGTGCTGTACATAGATCACTGAGCCAGTCCCATCAGTCTCTGTACAGAAGAGCTGACACTCTAATGCCCCCCCACAGTCACACACTATTATTATATATTTATATAGCTCTGACATATACCGTAGCGCTGTCTCCTTTCTCTTTCCAGGTCTGTAGAGGAGCATTGGTCACATCAGACGGCTGTGGAGGTAATTGATCATTTTGTGCTCTCTTGCTATTGGTTGTCTCTTGTGATGGTTTTCTATTGGTCTTTCTCCAGGAATATCAGGCTGAGTTTATCGGTGAATGGAGGAAGTTGGATTTGGATCTCCTCATCTGTCCCATGCTGGGCCCGGCCTTCAATGTTGGTTATGCGGGGAAACTGTTAGGTAGATTTTGTTTTTATATCAGACCAGAGCTGCCGATCTCTGGATATCCAGAATGAGTATGAGCGTGCTTCCTATGACATCACACCCCAGTGCCACGTATGACCTCACACCCCCAGTACCAAGTATGACAGCGCCACATATGACGTCACACCCCTAGTGCCGCATATAATAGTGCCACGTATGATATCACGCCCCCAGTGCCACCTATATCAGTGCCACGTATGAGCTCACACCCATAGTACCACGTATGACATCACGCCCTCCCAGTGCCACATATACCATCGCACCCCCAGTGCCACCTATATCGGTGCCACGTATGAGATCACACCCCTAGTACCACATATGACAGTGCCACATATGGCGTCACAACCCAGTGCCATGTATAATAGTGCCACATATGACCTCCCACTCCCTAGTGCCACGTATGAGCTCACCCCCCCCCCAGTACCACGCATGACAGTGCCACGTATGACGTCACAACCCAGTGCCGTGTATATTAGTGCCACATATGACCTCACACCCCTAGTGCCGCATATATTAGTGCCACGTACGACAGCACGCCCCCAGTGCCACGTATAACATCACACCCCAGTGCCACCTATATTAGTGCCACGTATGACCTCTTACTTTGTTGCTGTGGTGCCATGCAGGCATTTGGTGTTGTGGCACAATGTGGTAGGATGAAGCCGTATCCAATATTTCCGGGTACAGGACAGGGTAGCAGGGTATAATAATAATAATAATTGTAAACGTTTCCTTTGTTTTCTCCCAATTTTCTCACGTTATCAGCCTGTGCCTCCTTCACCGCCCTCTACAATATGCTGCAGTTCCCGGCCGGGGTGCTTCCCGTTGGGTCGGTGACCACAGAAGACGAGGAGGCGCTGAAGCATTATAAGGGATACGAGAACGATCACTGGGACAAACTCTTCAGAAAGGTGAATGATCTCTTCATTGTCCCCGAGTTTGGGATCTGCCAGAAATCCCGTGACTTCCTGTTCTTGTAGATCGGGGTCAGGTCATGCTGACACGGGTGTTTGAGATTTTATGCCGGCACAGGAAGTGGGGGGCTGTGTGGACTTCCTGCGGGACCCGCATTGCTCCCTATACCGGGCTCCTCCATTGATGGCTCCTGATTGGTTGTCTCTGCAGGCCGTCTCGGATGGGGTGGGATTGCCGCTCTCCGTGCAGTGCGTGGCGTTGCCGTACCAGGATGAGCTGTGCCTGCGCCTTATGATGGAAGTCCAAACCCTCCACCGGGAGAAGACGATAAGAGGACCTGTCTAGGTTTGTGGCTGCAAAATAATGACATTTGTGAAATATTTCACTTGAGAACGAAGAAGAAAAGTTTTTTGTTTCCTTCCCAGGTTTGGATTTTATCGTCTTCATTGGATCATAAAGTCCAGAATATTCTCCTCCTATCCTCTGCGTGCACCAATCAGATCTGGCGTTACTTCTCTACACCACAGATCTCCAATCAGATCGTCAGGAAAGTGGAGCCAGGACTCTGATTGGTTGATGTGGCTGCACAACTGTTCTGTCCAATCAGCAAACATTTAATTGCAGGAGAATAATGTAATTGCTGAAATATTCTGATATAAAAATCTGATCTAATAATGAGTATAGAAGCCGTGTGATATGTGCGCTGCCTCCTCGCCGTCCAATCATAATCACCGCTCAGCACTTTATTTATTGCTTTCCTGGGCAGGATGGAGGGGGGTGATGGGCAGGACGGCGGGGTGGACAGAAGCCCCTGGAACAGATCCCATGTCGCCCAATCCAAAGATATTAGGAACAATACCGAAGGTAGAAGAGCTTACAATCTATTGGGACGGTTGGGGAGCGGTTTGTGAATCTCTACCACTCCCATGATTTTAATTTTTGGGGTAGAAAGACGCAATTTAGGGTTCAGCACCTTCTCAGGTGAGTTATGTCCCAGCGCCTTCTGTAGTCCAGCAGCGCCCCCAATTTATATAAAACCTCCACTGGTTCTGG
>NC_092865.1:214770-234106 GCF_032062135.1 Pyxicephalus adspersus | reverse complement strand
GGGGCAAATCCCCACCATCAGTACCTGACCTCACCAATCGGGGGTAAATCCCAACCATCACTAACTGACCTCACCAATAGGGGGCAAATCCCCACTATCAGTACCTGACCTCACCAATAGGGGGCAAATCCCCACCATCACTACCTGACCTCACCAATAGGGGGCAAATCCCCACCATCAGTACCTGACCTCACCAATAGGGGGCAAATCCCCACCATCACTACCTGACCTCACCAATAGGGGGCAAATCCCCACCATCACTACCTGACCTCACCAATAGGGGATAAATCACCACCATCAGTACCTGACCTCACCAATAGGGGGCATTATTAGAATTCTATACATATTCTGGGCCAGGGATCCCATGTTACTCCGGTGTCCCCTGATAATGTCATTATATTACAGACATGATATGTGCTCACTAATATTGGGCCGATGGGTCACCATAATAATGAATTTCATGCTTTGTAGGATTTTATGTCACAGGCTGAGCACAGAATTCCTATGGCTAACAGTCCCGGCATTGGATGTCCCATATTTCCTGGAATTTGGGTTCCTTGTGTTCTCATGCAGGAAATGGTTGGCATTCGGGGAATGTGCTGGGTACGGCTGGGCTGGGCTCCTTTCCTTGGCATAGCTGGCATGGGTTGTGCTGCTTCCGCTGGCCTTATGCCCGGAATTTGTGTGTAACCGAAATGTTGTGGGGGAAGGGTTTATACATAGCTGGACAGACTGTTTCTGCTGGGGTAGAGGGGTGCAAGGCACAGGGGGAGGGGAGGGGTGCAAGGCACAGGGGGAGGGGTTCTGTAGTACAATGATATTTGCATTGTTTTCTTTTGGATGAGAATTGGGATTTTTGGGGAATTGAATGTTTAAATCTGGAAATTCTGGAGTCATTTATATTATTTTTGGGAATGATTGTAATAATAATGGATATATAAAGACACAAGCAGCTGAGCACACGAGCCTGGCACAGGTGTACTTACCTGACAGGTGAGAGATACTCACATTACAGGCAGTGTGAATTGTACTTTTTGGCACATTGACACAAATATTCACCAATGTTTCTCCCATCTGCTCAGAACTGCCCAGGTGAGTTCAGGCAGGTAATAGGCGGGGGGCAATATTGGGGTTGCACCTCTTTGTTGCGGTGACATTTAACCATTTCATGGCTTTCATCCCACTGGCAGCTCCCCCAATTCATTGCCCCCATGCAGCAGAGACGCCGACTTACCTGCTCACACAGCGCTCATTAGAGTGCAAGCTCTTGGCCACCTTGGATGTGTTTGGCCCGAGATGGAGGAAGAGGACAATGTGCGCAGATTTCACCAATATACCAAATAATGATTTCCTGTTCTATACAAAGTATGGACGGGCCGATTCCTGGATCCTAAGACCTGGTGATGAGGGAACATAGGAAATGTAATCCTGGGTACGCTCTGTCTATTACATGCCTACTGCAGGAGGAGCAGATGGCTGACCTTCTCAGTGTCCTGCTGTTCCCTCATTCTCCAGTCACAGCATGGTAGCCTGGCCCAGGCAGTACAAGGGGCCCTATATAGGACTGACCCTACCTGTCCCTATAGAACCCTGGCCCGGGGGGATTCTGGATCTGACATCCAGCAAACCATTAATCTGCAGAGCGTGAGACCCAACAGCACCACTAATAGAATGGAAATATGGGACATCAAATAATGGCAATTCCTAAAATGCGAAGGATTTCAGTTATTCCATGAATTGGAAATGGTTCCATTGTCTGATCCCGCCACAGGAAATCTGCTTACAGACTTGACATGAGGAGCCGGATTGAGTCCATGGAAATACAAAGCGGATAATCGAGTTACTGCTCACCGGTTTTTGATGTTTAAATACAGATAATGCCATTTATTGAAGTCATAAGAAAAAGTCCTCGTATTCCAATCCCTGGGGGACCACTGCACCCAGCCGGCCACATGCTGGCCCTAACATCCTGACAGCTCTCCTGCCGGGCTCTTCCTGACCCACCCCTGAGGATTTCCTGTGAAATATAAATCAGAGGAATTTAAGATTCTCTACCACAATGACATCCTGACGTCATCCTAGATTTAATATACAGGAGACCCCAACGCTACATACCTCCCATCATACAATACTCCAGGCCCTATATACCATTCTACAGCCACTGTGGTACAGGGCTCATTGCAAAGCCTCCGAACATGGCACTGTCTACTGGTAAGCTCGGGGGATGGGGTGAGAACATGTCCCAAGTGAAAATGTAATAAAGAAGTGATGAGGTAACTGGTTTTACTAAGTTATTGTTCTCACTCTACTTACATCTCACTTACTCCAGGTCCAAGAACTATAAATCTGAATCCAAAATATAAGGTAACCTGTAATTGGTTAAGGATTGGGGTGGTAATGGGGGAGTGGGGGGCAGTTGTGAGAGATTCACACTCTGCATGCTAGAATGAGAGAGCTTTGGGGCTGCTAGAACTAGAGCGCCACCGTGTCGGTTGTGTAAACAGTAAAATTAGTTCCACTTTAAGGATGAAGCTCCGTTAGGGGTTAATAATACAGCAATGAGTGGGTCAGGGGTTAATAAATTAGCAATGTGGGGGGTTAGGGGCTAATAATTTATCAATGTGGGGGGTCAGGGGTTAATACATTTAGCAATGTGGGGGGATAGGGGTTAAAAATTAAACAATGCAGGGTGTTGTGGGTCAATAGTACAGCAATGTTGGGGTTAAGAGTTAGTAATTTAGCAATGTGGGGGGTTAGGGGTTAATAATACAGCAATGTGGGGGTTAATACTTTAGCAATGTGGGGGGTTGGGGTTAATAAATTAGCAATGGGGGGTTAGGGGTTAAAAATACAGCAATGCGGGGGGGGGGGGGTGGTTGATAATTTAGCTATATGGGCTTTAGGGGTTAAAAAAACAGCAATGCAGGGAGTTAGTGGTTAATATTACAGTATTGTGGGCGGTTACGGGTTAATAATTCAGCAAAGTGGGGGGTTAGGGGTTAATAATTTATCACTGTGAGGGGGTTAAGGGTTAATAATTAAGCAATGCAGGGGGTGAGGGGTTATTAATATGGCAAAATGGGTCTTATGGGTTAATAATACAGCAATATGGGGGATAGGAGTTAATAATTTCATTAATGTAGGGGGTTAGGGGTTAATAAATTAGCAATGGCGGGGGTTGGGGATAATAATACAACAATGTGGAGGTTACAGGTTAATTATACTGCAATGTGGGGGGTTAGGGGTTAATATTTATGCAATGTTAATGCAATGTTAATGTACAGAGTGCAGGGGTAAGGGTATGTAATGTATAGAGTGCGAGGGTGAAGTCATGTAATGTACAGAGTTTAGGAGTAAGAGTATGTAATGTGCAGAGTGCAGGGGTAAGGGTATATAATTTATAGCGTGCAGGGGTAACGGTATGTAATATAGAGAGATTAGGAGAAACGGTACATAATGTACAGAGTGCAGGGGTAAAGATATGTAATGTACTGAGTTCGGGGGTGAGGGTATATGATGTACAGAGTGCAGGGGTAAGGGTATGTAATGTGCAGAGTGCCGGGGTATGGGTATGTAATGAGCAGAGTGCAGGGGTAAGGGTATGTCATGTAAAAAGTGCAGATGTAAGGGTATGTAATGTATAGAGTGCATGGGTTAAGGTTATGTACGGTACTGAGTGTTGGAGTAAGGGTATGTGATGTACAGAGTGCAGAGGTAATGGTATGTAATGTGTAGAGTGCAAGGTTAAGGGAATGTAATGTACTGAGTGGAAGGGTGAGGGTATGTAATGTACAGAGTGCAGGGGTAAGGTATGTAATGGAAAGAGTGCAGGGGTAAGGGTATGTAATGTATAATGTGCAGAGTGCAGGGGAAACGGTATGTAATTTACTGAGTGGAGAGTTAGGGCGATGTACTGAGTGCCCAGGTAAGGGTTTGTAATGTGCAGAGTGCAGAGGTAAGGGTATGCAATGTACAGAGTATAGGGGTAAGGGTATGTAATGTGCAGAGTGCAGGGGTAAGGGTATGTAATCTATAGAGTACTGGGGTGAGATTATGTGATGTATAGAGTGCAGGGGTAAGGGTATGTGATGTACAGATTGCCGGGGTAAGGGTATGTAATGTACTGAGTGCGAAAGTGAGGGTATGTAATGTACAGAGTGCAGGGGTAAGAGTACGTAATGTGCAGAGTGCAGGGGTAGGGGTATGTAATGTATTGAGTGCGGAGGTGAGGTTATTTAATATCCTGGGTGTGGGGTTGAGGGTATGTAATGTGCAGAGTGCAGAGTTAGGGAGTAATGTATAGAGTGAAGAGGTAAGAGTATGTAATGTACTGAGTGCGGGGGTAAGGGTTCATAATGTGCAGAGTGCAAGGGTAAGGGTATGTAATGTACAGAGTGCAGGGGTAAGGGTATGTAATGGACAGAATGCAGAGGTAAGGGTAAGTATTGTACTGAGTGTGGAGGTTGGGGATTGTGATGTACAGAGTGCAGAGTTAAGGTTATGTATTGTACTGATTTCAGGGGTGAGGATATGTGATATCCAGGGTGCAAGGTTAGGGGTATGTAATGTGGAGAGTGCAGAGGAAAGGGTATGTAATGTATAGAGTGGAGGGGTAAGGGTATATAATGTACAGAGTGCAAGGGTAAGGGTATGTAATGTACGGAGTGAAGGGGTAAAGGTATGTAATGTATAGTATGCAGGGCTAAGGGTATGTAATGTGCAGAGTGCAGGGGTAAGGATATGTAATATGCAGAGTGCAGAGGTAAGGGTATGTAATGTATAGAGTGCGGGGGTGAACATATGTGATGTACAGAGTGCAGGGGTAAGGGTATGTAATGTACAGATTGCCGGGTTAAGGGTATGTAATCTACAGAGTGCAGGGTAAGGGTTTGTAATGTGCAGAGTGCATGGGTAAGTGTATGTAATGTACTGAGTGTGGGGGTGAGGGTATGTAATGTGCAGAGTGCAGGGGTAAGGGTATGTAATGTGCAGAGGTGAGGGTATGTAATATACAGAGTGCAGGGGTAAGGGTATGTAATGTGCAGAGTGCAGGGGTAAGGTTATGTAATGTACGGAGTGCAGGGGTAAAGGTATGCAATGTATAGTATGCAGGGCTAAGGGTATGGAATGTGCAGAGTGAAGCGGTAAGGATATGTAATATGCAGAGTGCAGAGGTAAGGGTATGTAATGTATAGAGTGCGGGGGTGAAGATATGTGATGTACAGAGTGCAGGGGAAGGGTATGTAATGTACAGATTGCCAGGTTAAGGGTATGTAATCTACAGAGTGCAGGGTAAGGGTTTGTAATGTGCAGAGTGCATGGGTAAGTGTATGTAATGTACTGAGTGGGGGGGGGGGGGGGGTATGTAATATACAGAGTGCAGGGGTAAGGGTATGTAATGTGCAGAGTACAGGGGTAAGGTTATATAATATAAAAAGTGCAGAGGTAAGGGTATGTAATGTACAGAGCGCAGAGTTAAGGGTATGTAATGTACTGAGTGCGGGGGTGTAGGTATGCAATGTACAGTGTGAGGGGGTACGGATATGTATAGAGTTCAGGGGTAGGAGTATGTAATGTGCAGAGTGCAGAGGTAAGGATATGTAATAAACAGAGTGCAAGGGTAAGGGTATGTAATGTATTGAGTGCAGGGGTAAGGGTATGCAATGTACTTGTGGGGGTAAGGATATGTAATGTGTAGAGTGCGTGGGTGAGGGTATGTAATGTGCAGAGTGCAGGGATAAGGGTATGTAATGTACAGAGTGCAGGGGTATGTGTATGTGATGTGCAGAGTGCAGGAGTGAGGGTATGTAATATGCAGAGTGCAGGGGTGAGGGTATGTAATGTGCAGAGTGCAGGGGAGAGTGTATGTAATGTGCAGAGTGCGTGGGTGGGGGTATGTAATGTGCAGAGTGCAGGGATAAGGGTATGTGATGTGCAGAGTGCAGGGGTGAGGGTATGTAATATGCAGAGTGCAGGGATAAGGGTATGTAATGTACAGAGTGCAGGGGTATGTGTATGTGATGTGCAGAGTGCAGAGGTAAGGTTATGTAATGTGCAGAGGTAAAGGTATGTAATATACAGAGTGCAGGGGTGAGGGTATGTAATGTGCAGAGTGCAGGGGTGAGTGTATGTAATGTGCAGAGTGCGTGGGTGGGGGTATGTAATGTGCAGAGTGCAGGGATAAGGGTATGTAATGTACAGAGTGCAGGGGTATGTGTATGTGATGTGCAGAGTGCGTGGGTGAGGGTATGTAATGTGCAGAGTGCAGGGGTAAGGGGCAGAGTCAGGAATGTGTTGTATATTCAGCACAGAATACAGCAGAGGTCTGCAATAAAAATGGGCAGAAGACTGCGCAGTGTCAGTGGTTAGTGATCTGTAACATGGGGGGGATCCTCGTGAAATGCTGAGAAATGGATTTTCCCCCTCCTAATATTCATGGTCTATGCAGCTGGTCCATGGCAGGGTGGGATTGCATGTTTATGTGCACTAGGTGGCGCTGTTATACCAGAATTAGCTCCACCTGCTCCTCATTATAGATATACAAACTGTCCACAAGCGGCAGTAGTGAGCAGAGGATCTCCTGTCCTGGCAGAAGATAGAAATCTGCCCATATATTCTGCCCCATCCCCTAAATATGTGTATTGATTTGACTCTTCATATTGGATTGATTTCCTAATTCCCACTGAGCCCTGGTGATGGCGCTTGTGCGCCTCCAGGTTTGCTGCATTCTGATTGGTGTCTTAGAAATAAAGGTATTGAATAATTGCGCGTGGCCCCCTGTGGTGAATGAAGATTTGTCAGCCTCTGGAATGCTTTTTTCGATATTTTCTGGCATTTTCCTGGGCTGGGAATAATATTCGCTCATCTCAGACTTCTGATTGGATTGCTCAGCGCAGATGAAATTCTTAACGGCTTCTTCTCCTAGAGATGATTTCATTGATGATCCTTTGCAGATTGTCGTTCCGCACCTCTGACCTAAATCAAGGCCATTTCCCTCTAATATTATTATGTACACAGTGAGCTCCGTATTCCGCCATGCTGGTAATGGCTTTGAATAAGAGTCCGGAATGAACCATCTCATCCATGGGGGCCCCAACATTGGCTCGTGGGACAGCAAACGCAAAAATGTTTCTGATTGGCCTGGTATCACCTGTCCATTGGGAGGCGCTGTGATTGGCTGTGAATGATTGGTAGGGTAACTATCACCTGTCCATTACTATCACCTGTCCATTAGGAGGCGCTGTGATTGGCTGTGAATGATTGGTAGGGTCACTATCACCTGTCCATTAGGAGGCGCTGTGATGTGGATGGCTGTGCCAGGGCAATGTACGAGAGGATTGCCATTGACTCTTTTTATTTCCTTATTTGAAAATGATTTCTATTTCAACATTAAAGCAAAAGACGCCTAAAGATGGCGGTGATGGCGGCGGCACGGCTGAGCAGCTCTAATTGAATCGGACGTGTGAGTGATTACTGCATTATCTGCACTCACACAAACTTATTTGTGAATGTTAAAGGAATTAATGACACATAAAGCTATCTGCAGCCAGCCTGCCGCACTCAGCATTTCTCTGCCGCCTTGTGATTACCGCCAGAGACACCACGAGACTCCCCGCATACATTACCATCCGCTGGGGTCTGGGACAATCACCCCCATCTGGCCCACCTCATCCCTGGCAGATCAGAGGGTCAATGTGTGGAGAATGGCATCGGTAACATTCACCATACAGAGAATTCATCGATGAGCACAGCCAATGGGACTTCTCAAAATCCCCCAACATTCGGGCCACATTGTCCCCTTGACATGGACTGATAATGAGAACCATGGCACACAGATTGGTGGTAACTCCATGACCGATCCCCTGATTGTCCAATACACACACAGAGCCCCGTCTGATGGAATCACACACAATTACACCCCAGCTTTGTGGGATTGGGGATTTGTTCCCTTATTACAATGAAGGCAATGGATTGCCACCTCCAAAATCAGAATCTCCCCGGTTAGGCCCAAATCACCCATGAATGATGTATGCGGGGCCCATGTAATTGCTTCACTGGTCTCTAGGGGGCGCAGAGGACATTTGTGACATTGTGTTTGATTGGGGTTTAAACGCATTCCCTGAGAATAAGGGAAACTGTGATTGGGGGTCTCTCTATGATGTCATTATTAGGCAGAAACACAACGGCCAATCAGGGAACTACAAATATATTCTATGGTGTTATTGGTGCCATCTAGTGGCAGCTGGTGGAAGCACACGGCTGGTGGTATAATCCACTGTATGGAGCCCCGATAATCCTGCAGCTCCGGGGGGACACTTGGAATACTTTGAGTACTTTTTTTGGGTGCTATTCTATATGGGTGAGTGATGTCAGTCACTTGCCCTACCCCAGACCTGCTGCTTTCACTCCACCTACTTTCCATTCAGAACATGAAGCCCCTTACAGAAGCCTCTCCTCCTCATTCTATGGGGTATGGGGTCATTATTTTCAGGTTTGTATATCTGGGGTCTCCCAGGCTGGGCCAGGGGTTGGTTGTGGGGGTGACCCCAGGGGTAGAGCCACAGTTTGTGTGACCCCAATGGTTTCCCCAGGACACAACCTTGGGGTTCTTTGCTCATTGAATCTTCCCGAAGGTTGAGGGGTCCCATGGGGGTCCCTAACCTGAGGTTCTTCATGAGTGGCTTCAGCTGGGTTAGAGGACATTGGGTCCATTTTGAGTTCTTCTTCAATGAAAGGCCGCAGTGTCCCTGTCTGTCCTTTTGCTGAGTTTTGCACTTTTTGTTTCCTAACAGAACAACCAATCACATCACAGATCCTCGCCAAATGAGAAAATCGGGGCACCTGGCACCACCCATCCCCCAATACATCAACCCAGAATGTCGGGGTAATAGGAGAGGGTTCTCTGATTTGTACACCATCTGTACCCACGCGGGGCTCCCAGCAACCCGGAATTCAGGGGCCTCAAAAAATACAACAGATTGTGGGGTGGTACTTGAAGTCGGGGTGTCCTTGGGGGTTCCTCGCTGTAGATTCTTTACTCTCAGTTTTCCATTCTCTTCCTGTGGGGTAATTTCATGGACCCGGTGGGGGGGGGGGATAATCATAAACAGGATTTATATAGCACCCACATATTACGCAGCGCTGTACATTAAATAGGGGTTACAAATGGCAGGCAGATACAGACGGGGAGGAGCGGACCCTGACCCGAAGAGCTTACAATCTAAGCGATGTATATAATGACAATGATTTTGTTTTACAATTTTGTCACAAAAGTATCACAGGTTTTTATAATGTCATTCAGCTTGAGTGAATCTGAGTGAATCTGAGTGAATCTCTAAGCAGTCCTCTAAGAATATTGTGTTCTCTGATATGTAATACACGTTGTCCTGTTCTCTGCCATCGGCCCATTGGCATTACATTTTCCTGCCACTGGATGGCGCCCCTGGCCTAGTTGGTGGCTGCTGAATGTGGCTCAGCCTCTTAAGGAGCAGCAGGAATTTTGTGACCTTCACCCCCCCCCTGTGATGTCCCTGCGCTGTGATGTCACTGCTCTGTGATGTCACTGCGCTATGATGTCACTGCTCTGTGATGTCACTGCTCTGTGATGTCACTGCGCTGTGATGTCGCTGCGCTGTGATGTCCCTGCGCTGTGATGTCCCTGCGCTATGATGTCACTGCTCTGTGATGTCCCTGCGCTGTGATGTCCCTGCGCTGTGATGTCCCTGCGCTGTGATGTCACTGCGCTATGATGTCACTGCTCTGTGATGTCCCTGCGCTGTGATGTCACTGTGCTATGATGTCACTGCTGATGTCACTGCGCTGTGATGTCACATGTCCCCACCATGGGCTGCCAAAGTGTCAGCAGACAGCAATGAGGACACAGATATCAGGACGTCCTAAGTGTAAGCTCCTAGGACAAGCAGGCACAAATCCCAGCCAGTTACACAAAACAAGAATGACGTTATTTATGGGCAAATTACAAGAATAATCCAATTACAGCGTGGGAATTGTGCGGGCGGCGGACTGCGATGGCGAAACGCCATTTGTCTGCAGCTGACAATCCGGCAGAGAAAGTGCTGAGTGGACGGCGATTGTGCGGCGCGGCTGATATCTCATTTTATGGCGGTTCTGCTTTATTAAACTCTCATAAACCCGTCAATTGGGACAGAAATCATTTCATCGGAGTCCATTAACTGCGTCCTCTGACAGCGGCAGAAAATAGAGAGCGCCAGCCGGCCCATTATCACCGCCGCGCCTCTAATTCAATTAAGCGGCTTGTGTTAATGCCGCATCAAACGAGTAAATATTGTGCGCGGGAGATGGGATCCGCTAACGGGATTATCCTCATCAGGAGGCCCAATTAAAATAATCGCCATTCAATTAAATAAAACCAAACGACTGCGCTCCATTGGTCGGCTCCAGTAATATGGGCGCAGACAGACGGAATTCCTTGGGCCACAATATCTCGCCAATCTCCATAATCGTTATTTTATAATAAATCGGAATAAAAGGACTGAAATATAAAAAGACATATCGGGGTGTCAGGGGACATGGGGGGGGGGTAACTGGTAATGAAGTGCCCCGGCGGGGGAGGCAGGGAGAGCGGCGCTATAATGAGAATGTTTGTCCTGCTCTCTCCCGGGAATCTTCTGTATTACACGGAAAAGATTCCCATTAATAATTCCTGGCGGCTCCGATAGCCGCAGACCGGACAGAAAAATAGAAACGTCAAATTCTTCTGCAATGTCCCTAAAAATTTTCACCTTCAACGTCCTGAAAATTACCAGCGAGCCTGCTGATTGGTCAATATTTGTTTCATATTTAAATTATTTCCAAGGATTAATGTTACAGAAATCCCATGGCGGAAAGCGCGACGCAATCCACGCTGCGTTCAGACTTCACCGTAAACTGGCCCCATGGCTGACATCTTTGTGGGGACACAGGCAGCTAGAAACAGAAAGTTCATGGCATGCTGGCTGTTTCCTGACACCGGAGTGTATTTAACCCTTCCCCCACATCATCAAAGACGATGGAAATTCCGAAATGATCGTGATGATGTCATTTAGCCCCTCCCACTACAGGGACATCTTACATAGCCAATAGAATTGTGAATTCACTGGAATTCTTACAAAATGTTTATTTATATCAATAACACCCCAAAATTCCCCTCAGAAAGTTCTGACCCCCAATACCCCCGGGCTGAGTTTCCCTTTAAGGAGCTTTGTGCATTTCTTGTGGCAGCCAATCAATGTGAAGTCCCCCAGTGCACCCCCCGGACTCCCTCCATTGGTCTGAGGCCTCCATTTTGTTTTGGCGGTGACCCCCTTTGATGTGTGTCTTCTATAGAGCGGCCATGGCGGTGTGGAAAGCGGATTAGTCTCATGTTCTGCTGCCGCTTGTCAGCCCCGTCAATGGGGATAAAGTATTTATGGCGTCACTCCGGCAGCGGCTTTTGTCCCGCGACGTTCCTTCATTAGGGATTGTCATAGCACCATGTGGGGAATGTCCCCCGATAATGGGGGAGGGGGTGACAACCTGCAGGAAAACGCCATGCACATCCATTGGGTCACCGTGGGGGGATTATTCCTGCACCCTGCATTCCTGAGGGCCAATCATATTCACCGGAGATAACAAAACCCAGGGCAGGGAGGGGGAAGCCTAAATATTCCCAATACTTCCTGTCCTAAACACACAGCAGGAAATGGGAGGAAATCTCTCCAATGTGAATATTACTCCGCCCAAAATAACTGCCAGGCCCGGAATATTTCTGGAGGTGGAGCAGCGCCTACTATCGTATTCTGCAGGGGCCCCTGTACTGATAGATGGTGCAATGGGGGGGACACAATTTAGGAATGGAATTGGGGGGGATGGAATCTGGGGGGGAGGGTGGTAACTCATAGCAACCTACTCCAGATTGCTTTGGTTGCCATGGGTGACCTGTCGGCGGCTTACAATTATGATCCGTGCAGATTAGCAGATGGAGGACGCTAATTAAAGAGCTTCAAAATTCTTAATTAAAAAGAGGAATCCCGGGGGGATCATCTGCAAACTCAGCGACGGCAGCCAATAATTCTCCTTGGGGAGGCTGCAGATCTATGCAGCCAACATAGACCGTGGCCTTGGATAGCACCCAGGCATCAGTTCATCCTCTCCCTACTCTCCTTTATGGAGTCATGTGATTTGTAAAGTTAGGGAACCCCCATGTGCCGCACCCTTCAGATGCTGGAATTATACCCCAGGGTGGGCGTGTCCCATGGGGGATCTTCAATCTCTGATTTGTTGTGGGGGGAGGGGAGTTCCAATATGAACTTTTTTTCTGACTCGGATTTCAAATATTCTGACCTCGGATCAGCACTCAGAATTTGATCTCTCCAATCAGCCAATCACAAGCAGCCTTACTGACACGCCTTCGTTCGCCCTCTACAGAACCACATCAGTGTAGCTGGATTGGCTGAGCTCCAAATCTGAACAGAACTCTGACTCCGCCCACCACTACTGCTATAGAAAGTTCTGATCTGATGGTAAAAGTTCCACTTGCTGAGATATTGTGTGTGAATGGGTGTTCAGGATCCACAGATGGCCAGGAGGGCATGGGCATTGGTAGCAGAATTCAGGGCACATTCAGGCCGGCGGGTGGGGTGCAGATTGCAGTGTAGTTTTTTGTGTATTGATGCCCCCAGGTGACCCCAACCTGTAATGAAGAATATTCAGAGAGAATAAAGCAGAAATATGTGAAATACACGGATCGCCAGGATTGTTATTATTATATAAATCCTGGAGAGACGAGGAGGGAAGGGTTAATGGAATGTAAGTTTTATTATTAGTATGTTATATTATTATTTTATGATTCCTTGAGATGGGGGGTGGTGAAGGAAGGGGTAATAGGATGTATGGTATTTTCGTAATATTTTATGATTCCCTGGGATGGATGGGGGGGATTATGGTAAAGGAAGGGTTAATAGGATGTATGTTATATAATTATTATATGATTCCCTGGGAGGAGGGGTAATGGTAAAGGAAGGGTTAATATGAAGCATGTTATATATTATTATATGATTTCTCGGGATAGGGGGTGGTGAAGCAAGGGTTAATAGGATGTATGGTATTTTCGTAATATTTTATGATTCCCCAGGATGGATGGGGCGGATGATGGTAAAGGAAGGGTTAATAGGATGTATGTTAGGGGGGGGGGTGATGGTGAAGGAAGGGTTAATAGGAGGAAGGTATAATAATATTATATAAATCCCTGGGATGGTGGTGGTGGTGATGGAAGGGTTAATAGGATGTATGTTGTATTATTATTATATGATTCCCCAGGATGGGGGGTAATGGTGAAGGAAGGGTTAATATGAAGTATGTTATTATTATTATATGATTCCTCGGGATGGGGGGTGGTGAGGGAAGGGTTAATAGGATGTATGTTATATAATTATTATATGATTCCCTGAGATGGGGTGGTGGTGGCGAGGCAAGGGTTAATAGGATGTAAGTTATATTATTATTTTATGATTCCTCGGGATGGGGGGAAGTTGGTTAAGGAAGGGTTAATATGATATATGTTATATTATTATTTTATGATTCCCCGGGATGGGGGGATGGTGGTGAAGGAAGGGTTAATAGGATGTGTGTATCCCCTGCGGATTAGTAGATTTAGCATTTATTCCGCCTATAATCTTCTAACAGCCTCTGCCATGACCTTTCCTCCCAGGGGCCAATCTTCTTTTCAGGCCCCTAATCAGATCTGTGGCGGGACACTTGGCTCTTTGTTGTCACCCTAAACACTTAAAGTGTTAATCCTTCCCTATCTCTGAGAATGGGGCATGAGAAGGGGGGGAGTCGGGGCAAATGACCTGGAAAATCTCCCCCATTACTCCGCCATTATTATGAAATCACATCATGCCAGACATCTCCGTCCATCAGCTGAATATAAGCGCTTGGAATCGATTCCACCGACACGTTCGGGTTTATATTATCCTAATTACACAAATATAATATTATTATTAAATATTCATCACCCCGAAATTCTACTGACCTGTGCAGTCATTTATTATTTCTACCATGTGCTTGTAAAACGCTACGTAATATGTTGGTGCTTTATCAATAGAAGATAACGATAACTTATATTTTACCATTATTGATAAAGCATCAACATAGAACTCTGTATGAAACATCTAAATTTACTTTACATTTCTGAATAAATCTAAACCCAACAAAATGTCAAGTATGAAATAACAATTAAATCTTAATAAAATATAAAATAATTCATAATGATAAAATAAAATTATAATTTAATAAAATGAAATCAAAATACAAAATAATTCATATTGATAAAAAAATAAATAATTCTAATTTAAATACAAAATAATTCCAAGTGATAAAATAAATTGTAACTGTAATAAAATAATAATATAAATTAATAAAAAATTGTAAAATAAAATAATAATACAAAATAATGAATAAATATAAAACAATTAGTTATTCTAATTTAAATACAAAATAAAGAAACATTATAAAATAAAATAATAATACAAAATAATTCATAATGATGCGATAATAAACTGTTCTAATTAAAATACAAAATAAAGAATAATGAAAAAATAAAATTACAATTTAATAAAATAATAATACAAAATAATTGATAATTATAAAATATTAATATCACGATATAAAGAATGATTCAGAATTACTAAACTAATAATAATCATTTTACAATTAGAATCCAAGATTACTGCTGCTAAATTTATTATTATTATTTGTTTTTTAGAATCATTTTATGTATAAATCTGACAACAATAATAAAATGAAATTAAACTACACGATTACCAAGAATTATTATTTACAAAGTAAATCTTTAGAATTAATATTTTAGAATCTGGGGAACAATTCGATGTAACAAATCGCACAATTATCGTTTCCTTTATAATATTTTGTCCCGTCGGTCGGCTCCATGGATTGATTATTGATGATTTATAATAAGATCTAATAATAAGATATAATAATATTTGATCTGCAGGTAAAATTTTTATTGTTGAACTTTTTGATGTAATGCAGAAATAAATTCTTTTGTTGGAGATTTGATGCCGCTGATTTATGTGATGATTCTGAAACGTCTCATTTCTTCTTATTATTATTATTTCTTATTATTGATTTAAAGCATTTCCTCGCCGTCGGTTTGATGGTTTCTGAATTTTACTTATAATCACAGAGAAGTGAAATTTGTTGCTGAATCTCGTCCAGGAATTTGTAAAGTAAAACAATCGGCTGTAAATTTCCTGTAATCTGATTGGCCGGCATTGTGTATTCATCTCGGGCGATATTTCTACCCCCCCCATATCATTACATTATATATAATTGTTTGTACAGGGAATGAAGACGTGTCCGATGAAAAGTGATTCCCGTCTGCTGGAATTCCCCAACTGGAAACAATTTATTGTCATCTAAATGGTAAATTGTCCGTCTAATACGTCCATGGTGTCACTCTCACAGGAAGTGCCGCTATCACTAGATTCACTTTAATTGCTAAATATTCATTTTGTGGTCACATGATTCAGCGTAAACTAAAAGCTTCAGAGAATGAAAAATAAGACACAACCGTGGCGCCAACACAGTCATGCACCCCCCCCACCGTAACAATTTACTAATGGGGGTGGTGCTGATCTGTTCACCCTCAAAGATTTATAGGGTGAAAGTTTTGTGAGTGCAGGAGGAGGGATTCACCAATCATCTGCTGCGGTATTTATTATTTTCAGATTTTTTGGGTCTTGAGAGATAAAATTGTCATTATTTGCAGGGACAGATCTCTGCAATGATTGGCCAGGGTGATGAAACCCTGAGCCAATCAGAGGTCAGCGTGTATGTATATAGAGTGACAACATGGCACCGGTTCTGTAACGTCACAATAAATGGGGCCCCTTCCACAGCCTCCCCAAAGGGTCATTCAGAGGTGAAATACGAGGCTGTCAGGGTAATGCCAGGGGAAGGGTAAAGCTGAGGCTTGTGGTCAGACGCCTAGAGGCAGCAATGGAAATGGGGCAGCTTTACCCACCTCAAATAACGACAATTCAGAAAATGTTGTGTGTGTGGCCGACAATTCTGCACCTACAGACGGAATAAATCATCTGACACTGAACACAGAAAAGGACGCGGCTGGGACACGCAAAAATCTGACCATAGACACAACTACACCGGGCAGGGTCACCAACCTCACCTGGGGGGCATTGGCTGGGATTGGATGGGGGGGGATCAAACCACACGGACAGTCATTTACTGGTCCAATCTGTGTGACACCTAATCCTGATACCCCCCCATTCTGCACTGATATACCCCCCCATTCTGCACTGATATACCCCCCCCATTCTCCTCCTCATTGTTCACATGACCGACCTTTACAAAGTCCCTCAGAAAAAGACGAGAAAACGATAAATGACATCAGAAGTTTTATTTACTTTAAGGAAACAAAGACAGACGGATGGGGGGGGGGTTGTAATTTCTGATTATTTACAGCGGAGATCTGTGGTGGAGCCACAAGGGTATAATACAATATTATGGGTGGAGTGATGGCGATGGGGAGGTCGGAGTGACTCCCCGCCATTATCGGGTTCATATATTAGCGGAGCTGCAGCGTCTGAGAAATAACAAGATCCGAGTCCGCTCCAGGCTTTGCTTGTTCTTGTTGTTCGGTGATCAGGCGGGAGAGGTTCAGGAAGACATTACAACATGTACCCCCCCCCTTCTGCCCCGGGGCATTTCTCTGTACATTACTGCGCGATCTGCCACTCGGGACCAATTCACACTCCACACAACTACATCACATCTCAAGGACATTTCTGCCCCATAGGAACCTCCAAAGGACGGCGGAGCGCAGTCATGCCTCTGATTGGTTGCAGCCGATGTCACTATAAAGGGTTAATGATTATTGGCGGACGGATCTGTGGCTATTTAGTGCAATTCTCACAATAACAATAGAATGACGTCACAAGTCGTGTCCAATCAGCTTCACAAGGACAAACATGAATTTATCATGGTGGGGTCACGGGGGGGCCACAGGTTACTGACAATGGTGACAACACATCAATACATTCACAGAATGATCTCCAATCACAGGCCCAGGAATGGCGTCACACAAGTCCTCGGGGTAAGGCCGCTGGTTACCCACCAATCACACAGTCAGTTGGGGAGGGTGTCAAGGCCCAGCGAGGCCGCATGCTGCTTGGCCCTCAGCCTCAAGTTCTCAATGCTGGTGGTTTTGCTGTTGAGGTTGGGAAGGGCCCCGGAGGTCTGCAGGATGGGGGAGGACCAGACCTGCTGGGCATGAGACAAGGACTGGTAGTAGGACTGGCAGTGCAGGGAGCTGAGTGGCGCCATGCTGACATTCATCCCTAGGTAGGGCATGGCGGGCGGGCTGGCCATGTCGAAGGAGGAGTAATGGACCAAGTTATTGGTGGCCGCCATGTGTTGCCGGAACTGTTCCTGCAGGCGGAAGAGGCTGAGAGGAGACGAGGAGTACGAGTGAGTGGGGGGGAGGCAACTGCTAGAGGAGGCCGCCATCGAGGAACTGACCGGAGACTCTGCAACATAAAACAAGACTCCGGTTATAATCTGCATGCTAGTAATGGCCAGAGAGAGACCAAACCACCCCACTGCTATTCATTATTACCCCACCGAGTCCACCAACCCCCTATCCCACCTTCAGTCAGTCTAACATGGCGCCCAATGTCAGGAGGTTACATTAAAACCAATCACATTTCATTTTATTCACCATACAGAACCTGCACTCAGGCCACACCGTGCGGACCACCATACAGAACCTGCACTCAGGCCACACCGTGCGGACCACCATACAGAACCTGCACTAACCTGTTTTCGGACTTGATCTCTTGTAGTTGGGGATTTTGGAGTCGGAGATCTGAGGTTTCTCAGTCTTGGGGTCCTCTTGTGGGCTTTTGGTTTCCTCCTCTTTATCTGTCTGATCCTCAGCTGCGGATTCGCTGGCCGATTGCTCCGACAAAGTTAGGTTGAGCTCCACATTGGCCTCACTCAGAGAAGTGTGCGGTTTATTGGAGTCATGACTTGGAGTTGAAGGCTCTGCAGGGGCGGGGTCTATTTTGCTTTCGCTGTTGTCAGTCTCGGAGTCTTTATGTTTTTGCAGCTGTTCTTTTTGGAGACTACGTTGCTTCTTGCGGAACTTGGCTCTTCTGTTTTTAAACCAGACCTGCAATGGAAGCACCACAAATAAGAAACATTTCATCATCATTCTCAACATTCATGGAAAAATTCAGTATGGAAACTTTTATTTCATATAAAAATGACATTTCCAATGTTATGGTTAGGAAGAGCAATGCCATGACCCCACCCCCGAGGTACCTGTACTCTGGCCTCTGGGAGATTAGTGCACATGGCCAGCCTCTCCCTCATCACTACATCCGGGTAATGCGTCTTCTGAAATGTCTTCTCCAGTGCCTCCAGCTGCTGAGCCGTGAACGCGGTACGACTTCTGCGCTGTTTGCGATGCTGAGAGCCATAGCGAGCTTCCAAAATGATGTCTTGAAATGTACAGCCGTTGGAAAATAAAAAAGGGCCAATTTAATTACAGGAAATGTGTGGAGTCTCATCAATCACATTAATTGTTCTAAGCTGCCTGGTCACCCCTGAATTATCATTCCCACCTCTTCCATGTCCAGGATATCAGTCCTATTGTCCTAGGGTGAGATTATGAGATCACTGCTACCGCGTAGGCGGAGCTTATACAAATATGCTTCTGCTGGGAAATCCTATTGGTTGCCCAGGGTTTGTGATGTGTGCAGCCCTCATATAAAAGTCATTGGCTGACATAACAATGTAGCAGTAAAAGTGATCACAATTCCCACAAATAATTGATGGTGACGTCATTCTTACCAGCCAATCTCTCGGCCAAGGTGAGGGCGTGCACAGAGGGCCGGTAGTCTGGGGCGTGTTGGGCGTGCTGCGCTGCTTGCTGGTGCAGGTTGTACATGGCGCTGAGCGAGTTGACTGCATGCAATGAATATCCATTTACTCCATAATGCTGCATGATGAAAGGACCTGCGGGGACATCAGATGGACCAGAAATGACCAATCAATAAATCTATCATGAGCAGAAAATCCAATATAATCAATTATGTTCTATAAGGGTTTCCTTTTCTCAGCTTATATATTTCACTTTCGTCATTATGTACAGGGTAAGGAGCATGGGGTCACTGTATCTCTATTATTGGGGCATGGGGTCACTGTATCTCTATTATTGGAGCATGGGGTCACTGTATCTCTATTATTGGGGCATGGGGTCACTGTATCTCTATTATTGGGGCATGGGGTCACT
>NC_092865.1:198975-213670 GCF_032062135.1 Pyxicephalus adspersus | reverse complement strand
TGTATCTCTATTATTGGGGCATGGGGTCACTCTATCTCTATTATTGGGGTCACATATCTCTGTTATTGGGGCATGGGGTCACTGTATCTCTAGTAATGGGGCATGGGGTCACTGTATCCCTATTATTGGGGTCACGTATCCCTATTATTGGGGCATGGGGTCACTGTATCCCTATTATTGGGGCATGGGGTCACTGTATCCCTATTATTGGGGCATGGGGTCACTGTATCTCTAGTAATGGGGCATGGGGTCACATATCTCTGTTATTGGGGCATGGGGTCACTGTATCCCTATTATTGGGGTCACGTATCCCTATTATTGGGGCATGGGGTCACTCTATCTCTATTATTGGGGTCACATATCTCTGTTATTGGGGCATGGGGTCATTGTATCTCTATTATTGGGGCATGGGGTCACTGTATCCCTAATATTGGGGCATGGGGTCACCCCAGATTGCTGAGTATTGATATTATCCTTTGATTCTGTCGGGAGGAAATATCTCATGTGTATTATACAGGTATGAGGTCATATAAACGCAGTCATGTGACACCTGACCACCAATGAGCTCTGCTCACTCACAAGTCGCTTTATCTGCGTGAAGAATTGATTAGAAAGCGATTCATTCCCGTAAATTGCCCCAAGAAACTGGTTCTGCCGGTCCGATATCCAGATCATGAAATATTTCATACAACAGAACGATTCATCTACAGAATGTTTATATGGAAAGTGGGAGAAATCCCTGCAAAGCCCGGGAAAATTCCCTTCCATACAAATGGCAGATATGGTGAAAGTGAACAACCATAAAGCAGGATCGCCTCACCTATAATGCCCCCCCATTGTACCCCTACATACCACCATCACCTACCTATAATGCCCCCCCATTGTACCCCTACATACCACCATCACCTACCTATAATGCCCCCCCATTGTACCCCTACATATCACCATCACCTACCTATAATGCCCCCCCATTGTACCCCTACATATCACCATCACCTACCTATAATGCCCCCCCATTGTATCTGTACATGCAGGGTGGGCAACCTGTCACAGGTAACACAACACCTGATTGTGTCAGTGGGTGCAGAATTCCCCCCTCGGTCCCGGCCCACCTGTGGGTGAATCAGACCACACACAGAATGACAGAACACAAAGCAGCCGTAATGTAATACCCCCCCCCCCCCCGTTATTACCACCCAGCAAGGACAATCACTGGAAATTCTCTCCAATTAATAAAGTGTCAGCTCTGTGTAATCCCGGAATCAGCGACAAATCCGATTCCATTGTACAGCCCGCTCTCAGGTTGCTGCATTACTTTCCACAGGAAGCCCCGTGGCCCCTAACTGCCCCCCACTGCACCCAACTCTCTGAATGATCCACCTTGACTAATACCCCAACCAACCTGAGCAACTGGACTGGTAATCTCCAAACCAGCTACTCCAACTTACCCTCCGCCCATGACAACCACTCCAATGGACCTTCCCCAACTTACCCCCCATGACAACCACTCTAATGGACTTTCTTCAATTTACCCCCCCCCCCCCATGGCAACCTCTCCAAATCCTCCCTGACCATTTATTCTCCAATTGACCCCCCGATTGCCCTTTTTTGAGTGACTCTCTTGTATTGATACCCCAGGGATCTTCTCTGTCTCCTTTCTGGTAGATTCCTCATCACCATCAGATTCCACCCCATCCGTCATTATCTACCCCTCCCTGTATGAGCCGGGCACATCCCCCACCTAGGGTATGTCTGCCCTAAATCGGGCGAGTTAGAAAATTGCCGAAGATAATTGGGGATTTGTTTTCCGTGTCACCTATTCCTCAGCCCTGCCCCTCCCCCGCAGTTACATGTGAATGTGGCGGGATCTTCATTCTAATCTGTACAACAAATATCTGCAACACGAGACACAGACGGTGAATATGAGAAATGCAGAGCGCCGGAAATAGAAATCTTCTTCATTGTTAGTTTTGGTTTAGAATTTAGTAAATTTGCCCTTTTTGTATTTTGTTTTTTACCCCTTGTTGGGGCCAATCAGATGTTGTCAGGAATTTCTGTGAGGAACTCCATTTCTACCCCCATAAAATAGAATTGCCCCCCCCTCACCCTGGGATCAGATGTTCCCAATCCCCTGATCATCACATCCACTACAAACCTCCTGGGGGCGCCGATCACAGAACTTTGCCATTCATTGCGGCCTCTGGGTAGGAAGATGATTGCCAGACACAAAAAAACGGTTATCCATTAACATCCAATTATGGGTTGGGGCCCCCATTAATTATAAATCAGGGCCCTAATTGGGGTAATTAGCTTTCTGCTGGTTAATGCGCCGTGACTGATGCCCATTCAGAGTCTTTAATCCCTCAATATCTGCCGGGGCCACAAAAATCCTCAAATCAAAATCTTTACGCCTCGAATTCCTACAAATAACCCCGAAAATCGATTCCCAGGAAAACCGAGACAATTTGTGCAGATTGTTCAGGAAAAATATCCCAGAAATTGTCATCCAATCGTCTCTGATCGAGATAAACGTCTGTGAGCTGTGTGACCCCATTAATGTCTCCTACAAATAACGGGCAAATTCTGACCCCAAATCTGCCCCCCCCCCAACCACAATCAGCAAACAGTTTCTTAGATTCTGCTAGGACATCATGTGACCTCGAAAAGGTGGCAAGACTGGCCCGGGGTCCTTCTAACAGCCCCCAGGGCAACTGTGACCAGGAAAACCTCTGGCATGGGGGGTAAACACAACCAAGTGACCCTTTAATGACAGAGACAAATTTCTGGGGGCCCCCATGCAGATAGCGGGTATGCCCGAATTGTGTCTCTACATAGAATCCAATCTACGGCCAATCTATGGCCAATGTCACCGTGACCCCATTACCAATATACGGCCAATCCCAGAATATATGCCACCGCACGAGGGGAGAGCCAGCCCGTAAGTCGCTCTGGGAGAAGATGGCCGCCCAACCGTCCTTCTACCGGAGACATTGGAGCCCCTACCGATGGATCTGCCCTACCGATGGATCTTCCCTACCGATGGATCTGCCCTACCAATGGATCTGCCCAACCGATTGATCTGCCCTACCGATGGATCCAATTCCAACCCCCTATTCAATAGTAGAAAGCATCCCAGTTGACAAATCCAATCTTACACAACCCTGGGTGTGGGGGGTCCATAGACGGCAGATGTCATCTCTCACCAATCATCTCTCCGATTGGCCGGTCATTGTGCTCAGCAGTGGAGATTTTGCTGACGGCAGATGTCGTGTGACAGATATCGTCTACAACACTAAAAGATCTGACAACCCAATCACTGAATGAGCACAAAAAGCCGTAACTTCCATCCAATTCCATAAATCGGACAAATCCGGGCGGTCGGATTGTGAGCGAGACAATCGTAAGATTTGACAGCAATTTCATCCCAACTCATCAATCGCGCTAAAAATATCAATGACGCCCAAAGATCGCAAAAACGGTTTGATTGAAATCTGTCAGATTATTGGAAGCAATCGTGGGAAATCAGAGAAATCGTCATCAGACCAAAATATTGTCCGATTATCACCAATCCGAGGACAATCGTCACAACAGATCTATAAACAACTCTGCTTTGTATGGCAAATATCTGGCGAGACCACCGAAGAGAAACCGAAAGAAGATCGGGAAAACAAGGAAAACCATTTCATCCCAAGAAAATCCGGGAACTTCGCAGACACGACCCCCTAATGCCCCCTCCCCCTTCTTACCCCATCACCCCCTAATCCCCCCTTCTTACCCCATCACCCCTCATCCCCCCTTACCCTTCTTACCCCATCACCCCCTAATCCCCCCTTCTTACCCCATCACCCCTAATCCCCCCTTCTTACCCCATCACCCCCTAATCCCCCCTTCTTACCCCATCACCCCTCATCCCCCCTTACCCTTCTTACCCCATCACCCCCTAATCCCCCCTTCTTACCCCATCACCCCTCATCCCCCCTTACCCTTCTTACCCCATCACCCCCTAATCCCCCCTTCTTACCCCCATCCAGAAATATTTAGAAGAATTTTGGGGTGATATCTCCGACATTTCCGCTCGATAAGAGTTTTCTCCTCCCGATATTTTCCCTCTTTTACCGATATGATCGCCTTTCCTCTTCTAGTTTTCATTCTGGCCGATTTTCATCCTCAGTTTCAAATCGCTAATTTTATTTTAGAGTTTTAGAAATCTCCGATCAGACTGGGATTGTTTATTATCGGCGATATATCGCGATCATGCAGAGAATATTCGTTTGATGATAATGATTGCTATGATTATCCGATACAACGTGTGCGATTATTATCGTATTATTCGTTGTCTCAGATTGTAAAATAATTATTGTTACATTGCCGATGATATTCGTTCTTGTATCGTTCTATTTACAATCATCGCCTTACGATTTGTATTGTTAGTAATTGCCCGAAAATATGAATACAATCGTTATCTGAGAAGATTATACATCGGAAATGTCGCTGCAGATTTCTTATTATTCCGATAATTCTCTCTATATCGCTCCGATATTATCAAATCGTTTCTGAGATTTCTTTTCTTTCTGCTATTATTACATTTATATAGCGCCAACATATTGCGCAGCGCTGTACAGAGTCCATAGTCACTCGCTGTCCCTCAAAGCTCACAATCTAATCCCCTCCCCCATAGCCATATGTTATTATCACAATCTAATATGCTGCCGATAATAAAATATAAACTTATAAAATAAAATCATCATGTAATGATAGAAGATATAAAAACATAAAATGTCAGGTAATAATATAATAATCCTCCAATGATATAATATAGAGCAATGTGATAATAATCATAGAATAATATAATATAATAATATAATAGAGAGTAATGTCCGGTAAGATAGTGATATATAATGTAATATAAGAAGATATAATAAGATAATAATAATAATATAAGATAATATAATATAGAGCAATGTGATAATAATATAATAATAATAATGATATAAAGGGGTCCCGTACCTGGCAGTCGGGTCGCTCGGTCGGTGTCACCCGGTCGGTCTCTCGGTCTGGTGGGGGGTTGGGACTCTCAGGGACTTTTAAAGTCAGGCCGCGCCCTGTGATTGGTCCGCCTCACAAGAACCTGAACAGCGGGTGGGGGAGGAGCGCAGAGAAATCACCTGCTGCACCCCGACCGGATCGCACGCTGCCCCCCAACCCCCCACCCTGACCCCCCAATCTATTCCTCCATCGCATGAAAAGGAAAACTTTCCGACAAAACACACAAAGTGCCCAAATCCCGCACCAGGTCGGCCGATTCCTGACCCTTGTCGGTGCAAAACGCCAATCAGCCCCAAACTTTACCTGCAGAGAATGTAGGGGTGAGAGGGGGACACCCCAATAATATCACACCCTAATGGGGTCACATCAACCAGAACATTAAAACATTACCAATGTGTCCGCTGCTTCTACAGATGGGAAACATACATGGCGTGTGACGTGTGACGTGTGACATGTAATATGTATGATGTATGATGTATGTTATAAACATGACGCACAATGCTGACCCCAGCGCGCTGCACACAGAACACATATACAGAGAGACCCCCATGACCCCCCCATGTTTGCGGCACTTTTGGTGAAGGTATTTGGGATAATATTGGGGGCGCCATCTGGGGGTTTTCTCTTCCGTTGGGCGGATTGAAGGGTGGTCCGGCATCTCCTGATTTGGGGGCAATTAATCACAATGATGTATGGAGCGGGGTGACGGCTTCCCGGGGACATTATTCTGACAAGAATAACAAAGCAATTCGCCAGAAGCTTCTCCGGGACGTTATTAGCTGCGACTAACCGGGGTCTCCGTGTCAGACGTGTAGCGGGGGGCTTCTCATCCATGTCCTGGGTACACCAAGAGAAGCAGCACCAACATTCACCTGTACACACCTAGACCACGCCTACAACACGCCTACAACACGCCAACAACACGCCAACAACACGGCTACCCTACATGTGCCGGAATCACATCCACAGACTTACAAAAGTCACTCCGATACCAAATTCCTGCACAACACAAACATACCTACAGATACCCAGGTACCCCATCCACCCCACACCCCAATGGTGACCCCTCTAGTGATGGTGACCCCACAATTCTATCTATATAGAGGAATCAGGACCTCCTTCCTCCTTCCTGCTGGTGACCCCTCTAGTGATGGTGACCCCACAATTCTATCTATATAGGGGTACAGGACCCCCTTCCTCCTGCTGGTGACCCCTATACACATTTATATAGCGATAAATCGATCTGACAAACAATCTTGACAATGTTGTAGATGGCTGTCATGACACAACATGGATGCGTTACTGAAGATCTTCACTTGGCCCCAGTCATAGCAGGTGAATCTTACAGTCACAGAAGTTCTGACATTCACATCCTTACAGGAAGGTGGACACCGGGTGAATGTTTCCCATGTACCCAGTGCTTTCAGAGGTGGAAGGTTTATGTCTGAAAATGAAGAAAGCCAACAATGGGTGTGGCAGCCACGGCTTGTGCGGACCGGGAAGCTCTCATGGATCTCTGAGCTAAGTGTACGGATCATCATGGTGCGCTGCGTTAGTACTGTGTAAGGATAACAATCATGTGACACGGATCTCTGGGACTGAATCTGTCCATCACATTGCTGTATGAGGACAATATGGCTCACCATGATTTATGTCAGCGTTGGACTTTCTCCACCAATATATCTGTGCGGTGACTTCGGAGATTTCCATCCATCATAGGATTAGTCTGAGAGTTAGCATTAAGGGTTAGGTGGGTAGGAGGAGGACCAGAGGTTAGCTCTGAGGGTAAGACTGGGGGTCAGCCTTAGGTTTAGTGGTTTTGGGGTCACTTTTACAGGCTTGGATGGAGCCTAAAGATCTTCACACACATTAGATTTCTGTCCCTGGAAGTAATTTTTTATTACAAGGTAAAGCGGCGGCTCAATAGTTGGGGGAGTTCAATGATCTAACTTTGATACTGGGTTGAAGGTTAGGGGTCAGCACTGGGGTTAGGTTCAGTTCTTTTTGGGGATTAGTTGGATTGCTGGCAAATGTTAGGTTTAGAGCTGGGTGATACTTTAATGTTGTGAATCCGAGGTTGGGGTTAGCACTGGGGGCTCGGTGGAGTTCCATTGGTTGGAGTTGGTTAAAAAATCCTCCCCCAGCCGCTCTCTCCGCCCCTCCAATGACCTACTAATGGCTTCCTAATTTATAACCTGTCATTTGCAACCCCTCTTTATTGTACAGCTCTGCCTAATACATTGGCAATATATAAATCCTCTTTATTAATAATAACAATAATAATAATAATAGAATTGGCAGGGCTAGGGTCGGCACAGGGGGTTCGGGGGTTAGTACTGTAGTCTCAGTGTAGTTCTGTGGTTTACAATTGGCAGAGTGGGGATTGTGATTGGGCGTTTGGTTGAGGTCAATGGATTAGCACTGGCGGGGTTAGGGTTGACATTGGGGGTTCGGTGGAGTTCCAAGGATTAGAATTGGGAGGGTGGGGGTTGTCATTGGGGGTTCAGTGGATTAGAATTGGGAGGGTGGGGGTTGTCATTGGGGGTTCAGTGGATTAGAATTGGGAGGGTGGGGGTTGTCATTGGGGGTTCAGTGGATTAGAATTGGGAGGGTGGGGGTTGTCATTGGGGGTTCAGTGGATTAGAATTGGGAGGGTGGGGGTTGTCATTGGGGGTTCAGTGGATTAGAATTGGGAGGGTGGGGGTTGTCATTGGGGGTTCGGTGGAGTTCCGTGGATTAGCACTGGAAGGACTGGGGTTGACATTGGGGGTTCGGTGGAGTTCCAAGGATTAGATTCGGGAGGGTGGGGGTTGGCATTGGGGGTTCAGTGGAGTTCCATGCATTAGAATTAGGAGGGTGGGGGTGGCATTGGGGGTTCAGTTGGCATTGGGGCTTGTTAAAATGCTAAAGTTCAGGGTTAGTGTATTATATATGAGCAGATAGCTCATTGTACAAGATGGCAGTGCTGGCTATGAAGTGAGAGGTGAATTGAATTTCGGCAAACAGCAGGTAAGTTTGTTTTATTGCAGAGCAGACAAGCAGACAATCTACCTGCTAACAATCTTATATATTAGTTCTCCTTCTTCTGAATAGCCTACAAGGGTAATTCAGCCAAATCAAGACGCTTTCTCCATGTCTGAGCAAATTCATTCTTATGGCCCGGAGGAGACGTCATAGACATTGCTAGGACTGGGTGTAATGAAGGTGTTATGGGTGCTGGGGTGATGGCCAGAGGCCTTGGTTCATATAATTCAGCCTAAGCCATATACAATTACCAGCCAAGGTGACTAAGGGAGGCTGTGAGATCTAAACCATGCTCAGTTGGTACTAAGCTCCAGAACCCCCCCACCACCATTACGCCACCATTACACCACCATTACGCCACCATTACGCCACAAGCCTGAACTACTAATACCAGGCAGAGTGGATCCATGCGTTTGAATTTTGTTGATGCCAGAAGCTGACCATTTGACTATTGCAGCAGAAATCAAAGCACTCAACGTTTTCCCAATCTTCTCTTGCCTAGTTTTGGTGAGCCGGTGTGAATTGTAGCCTCAGGTGCCATTTCTTAAGCTGCCACCCGGTGTGGTCTCCTGCTGCTCCAGTTCATCGGCTCCAAGGTTGGACTTTTAGGGATATTGGAACCAGTCTGCGCTTCTCTGATCTCTGTCATCAATAAGGAATTATTCTGCAGTGTCACAAATTCACCCCAATCTCATTTTGGGAATCTTTTAGACTCCTAAACAATGCTCGCCGAGACTTTCAGACATTTCCCAAGCTTGATGTGTGTTCGGGATTGTGGAATACAGAGATGTTGGAGAAGTCCTTATCTCAGCTATAATAGCATAAATCCATTTTACAATTACCTGTGGGGGACTTTTCCTTATTAGTGGCCACGGGTAAAATCAATATTTACTCAACCCGATCATTTTACTTTGTTTTTGAAGCTTTTGAAGCCAACAAAGCTGTGGTGGAGTGTGCCCCTCCATTCTCTGTGTAACATATGAGTCTCTAACCTTCCTACATACATGATGGATCTGATCATCTAGTAATATTTTATCTCAGCAGCACTTCTGTCCATCCAGGACTTACCTGTGATATAAGTGTGACCCGAGGAGCCGGAGATGTTGGGGCTGCAGGGAACTTAGTAAGTGTTTTAGGCAGGAGAGACTATTCGTTCTTCCAACACATGTTCATTCTGCCCATTTACCAGCCTAGGCCATTAACAGACAATTACATATATAATAAATAGTAAAGGATCAGTTTTTTGTTGATTGGGAGAAGATACCACAATGTGTCCACTTTATCATTTAAAGGTCTAATGGGGACCTACAGCTGCCCCCCGAGAGCCTTTTATTGGACATGGGAATGGCATTTAGCACGGCTGAGCGTTTCTGGGTAATAAAATCAATCATGGATAACTTGCTGGGCCTGGCACAACTTCCAAACATAATAAAGGAGCACAGGTCCACTTTAATATCACTCAGGATCCATATCATACAATGTAGAAGATTCCTTTATCAAGGCTCAGGCTATAATATTGTATTATATTGTATGCGCTCCAAACAACAACATACAATGAATGGAATATGAAGATGAGTTCCATCAGTTTTGGATAGCTTGGTGTCCTGGTCCCTTGGATTTTTCATTGCTGAGATTTCTCTGAGTTTGTTTCTTCTCATAAGGCCACAATGAAGTTGTCTCAACTTTCCTTATATTATTCTATTCTACCATATGGTGGGTGATGCCAGCGTTTGGCCCTATAATGACCAAGATTTAAAGATAAAACTGGATCTAATGGTAGGGAAATTCTCAAGATATTAGGAGCCAACACTTCTATAAATTTCCAGCAGTTACTAATACCCCGTGCTATATGATTGGTGGTCTCCAGCTGCAACCCGGCATATGAAAGTCATTGCAGCTCTGTTTTTGCAGCGTGCAGATAAGGACAAGCTGGTGGCCAAGTCTATGGAGGTAAAGCGAGGCGTTTGAACTCTGGAGCTCGCTCTTCCCACTAGTTGTCTTGGAAATGTGGCATTCAGGAGATGTCCGGAGAAGTTTGTGTCATTGGAATTAAAGTCTGGATTTGTGACCAGGCAGCTTGGCCTGTGCACCCCTTCTTCTCCTCCTCTCCTGCCCGGGAGACAGCACAAGGGAACTCTTTGTACGCTTCTAATCCTGCAGCAACACAGCTTTAGCAACATCTAGGGATAAAAGCACCATCAAACCACAACTTTATGAGGGCAAATCTTTTCTAATCCTTCGCTTTAGCTAAACAAAGCTCCTCGCCCTAATCCGCTATTGCTTGGGAAAAAAAAGCTCTGATTTTGTTTTTACTAAGAAGATGATCCAAAGGACTAATTTTGAGAGACTAACCAACTCTGACAGCCTTTAAAATAGCCAGAGTAAAATAGATGCAAACTTTCCTCTTGGAGTAGATGCAATAAGAAACATATCCAGGATTTAGCAGCTCTCCTTAAGCTTTCTCTTATTGTATTAACTGCTCGCTCTCCCAGCACCGGCCATAAAGTCTATTTGATCTTCTGAAAAGTAGGCGAAGAAAAGCGATTATTCCCAGCCCAACAATAAATGGAAGTGTATTAGCACAAACAAAGGTGCTGCTGCCATCATGGTCACAAAGAATCAAAAATTAGGAGATGTTAAGGAACATTCGATGGCCATTTACTGACCAAAGCCATGGAGATTCATAGATCATACTTCCAGGTAGGTGGAAGATTTATTGGCCAAATATTTAGGTGGTTAAAGGTTAAACAATTCAGAAGGCCAACCCAGAATTTATAACGCCTCTTCCAAACCAACCTCCCCATTAACACAGCAAATGTTATTCAGATCAAACATGGACGGTTTACAATCCTCTCGTCATCACAGCTTGAACTGCATTCGTTTATGAAGCGGGGACTAAATAAACCTTTTATTACTTTATATGCATTCCAAATGACCACCGCTTACATTACTAAGGAAACAAAAAATAAGCAATGCAATAAAATAATAATGGATTAATAAATAAATAAATTCCAGAATGAACAGAAAATGCCACCGATCTCTACCCATCCCAGAATTGTGCCGGAAGGGCTAGGTGTACATAGAACTGGCAGACTTCATTTAGTGACCCCGTGGCAGAAAGACACCTTTAGGTTGCCTGACTATTAAACGACTATCAAAGTGTTTGATCCGGGGGGAAAGAAATCATTTATGTACTGGAAACAATGTGAAAATCTGCCGACATTAGGAATATAAACATTTCAAGGAGTAGCAGAAAAGAGTAAATTTCAGTCTATAAGGTCCTGGTAATAAAATGTTATAATAAAGAGTTTTATTTGCCATCATGTTGGAAGAGAAATGATATTGTCCCCGGGCACAGAGGTTGTAAAGTGATAAAATCACAGTATCATCCGGGTACAGAAGGAACAAGGTACCCAGCGGGAAGGGTGCATTACTGCCAAGCCATACAAATGTACCAACGCCATCAAAGGGAAATTTATAGGCGCCATCTGACTCTGAAAGCGCACTAAACGTTTTGCTGGCTGTAGCAGAACATAAAATCCAGGTTTATGGGCAGAATGAATATCGGGACCCCGGGAAGCCGATGATCAGCACCAGGATTGCTCAGATTTGCTTCTCTTCCCTTCATGGCCCAACCACCTGAGAACCAATATTACGTTTATTTTACATCTGCTTGTTACATCTGTTAGATGGGATGACACACGTCACATTGTACAACACAGCTCCGGAAGTTTCCAAACATCCCAACATATTATGGAGCAGCTCAGAAGTTTATCAGGGAACTTTTCTGAAGCGTTTCCCGTCAGGCCATTGGTTGGGGGAGTTTTCTCAGAATACGTTAATCCTCTTTTCAGATTGATGTTAGGCAGACATGAGCCGGTGTGTGTTACCTATTGTGTGCACCAAATTACCTGTTACAGTAATAATAAGCAGGTACAGGGAACAAGTATCTGCCTGGATGTGAATGCTGCGGCGGCTCTCAGACTGGCGGCATTGAATGGGCCTTGGGGATGGAGCCATTATTGGGACAGACCGGGGGAGGAACAATCCCCATACACAAAATTACACAACGCCGCAGATCAAGGACGAATTGTATCGACATTTTCACAGCACACAAAACACTGATTTCTGTTACATAATGGAATTATTCCTATGGCTCCTGGAAGGACCCCCAAACACCTAAACCTCCTCCGGGGGGAAGATCTTTACAATGGAGGAGGAGGGGAATCTTCATCCATGAAACTTTACCCTGGAAGACACCTGAACCTGGAATAAACCACTCAGAGGATGAACCTAAAAGTCAGATATTACCAAAGGTCACAACGAGGACACCCTGAGACCCCCCAACACAATACATTGTCCAGCCACCAATATGGAGGGCCGGGGGTCTCTCCTTTATCCTAAACTTCTGGTATTAATGGCCTCAGGGATAGTTTCAGACAAAATGAGACCCTGGAAAAATATGAAGTGGGGGGCCTGAAATCTACGCTCTTTGCACCCCTTTCTGTCATTTAGGACCCTGAAGAAGGTGGGCTAAGGGCAATTGCCTTGGATTACCTCCCCACTATGTATTCCTTGTAGTCTACTCCAACCCCACACATGCAGTGATCTTAACCCCCCGCAATCAAAAAATCTGGCAACCCTCCCCCATCATTAGGGCCCACATTGAAAGGTGTTATTCTTCTGTTGACCTGCAGATGACCTCATTCTGAGCTGCATTTGGTCTGCTTCATGCAGGTTTTGCATTCCTATAGATTAGTATGGTAGTGCAAAACCTACTTGAAACAAACAAATGTTGGCCCTTAAGCTGTTTGTAGTTTTCCTTGCCCTGGATAAGCTGCATGTGATACCCTCCAATATAAGCTGCCAATGGTCGGCCCCTAAGCTGCCAATGGTCGGCCCCTCCCCCATCATATAGGCCACCGCTATATGGGCTGCTGATCGTCTGACCTCCATATTCTCTTCTAATGGTTTGCTGGTGGTCTGCACCCCGAATCTTCCAGTGGCCTCTCCCCCTTGTGAGCTGCTGGAGCTCTATGGGCTTCATGTCCAGCCAATACCATATTGGGGTAAAGTGTGGTAAATTTGATTAATACCCCCAGATTGTAGCAATATAGAGGATTTTGCTGGAAAATCGGTTGTACAGATTCTCCCAGTCTCTGCCATTGTATAGAAGGGAATAGAGATCATCCAGCACCATCCTCGGGCATCAAGGAAAGCCAGGAGGATAGAAATACCCAAACACCTCACCACTGACCACTGAGCCACTTCTTCTGCCACTGTGCCTATAGCGCTTAGTTCAATGTACATAAAAGGGACTTTATTCCGAGTAATCTGTCCCTGGACCGCGTTCTGTATTGTGTCCCCGGAACATGTCCTGTAATGGACCGTGTCCTAGTATTGTGTCCCCATTTGTGTCCCTCAACCATGTTCCCGCATTATGTCCTGTATTGTAACCCCGGCTCTCTTCCTTTATGATATCCTATACAATGTCCCTGGACTGCGTGCCTCACTATCTGTCCCTGTTCTGTGCCTGATCTCTGTCTGTTCTCTGTCTGTTCTGTGGCTGTTCTGTCACCAGGGGGGCCCCAGTGCTTGGTGCTGGTTCGGTCCATTTGTCCCATATGTACTTAGAGTGTGAACTCTGCGGAAGGACCTGTAGCCTGACAAGGGAGAGATGAATAGTCTGCGGGTGGAGGGGCCCCGGGAACGGACCATCTCCAGCCAGGAAGATTAGCACCATAAACATCAGAAACAAAGAAAAGTACAACTCTGGCCGTGGCTGCAGAATTAGGGGCCGTGCTTGGCAGCTCCGCTCTCCGCTGGGGCCATTAAGGCCAAGACAGAAATGGATGCAATAATCTGGAACGTATTGCGCCTCTGATTTACCATGAAATATAATGGAGGAAAGAGGAAGTGAATTATCTGAGATGGAGAGCTGCGGCAACATTCCATTTCTCTTCCTTCCATTTCCATTAACCTCTGCTATCCCATCATCTGCTGTATGAGGAGCAACGCAAACCACTGCCCCTACCAGAATGTAATTAGCGCCGTCCAATAGTGGGGAAACACAAACTCCATGCAGATGGACACCATTGTGTGACTGAAGGGACACCATCATGACACTGGAGGGACACCATCATGTGATTGGAGAAACACCATCGTGTGATTCGTGGGACACCATTGGGTGATTGGAGGGACACCAATTATGTGATTGCAGGGACACTGTTGTGTCATTGGAGGGACACCATCGTGTGATTGGAGGGACACCATCGTGTGATTGGAGGGACACCATCGTGTTAATGGGGGGACACCATCGTGTGAATGGAGGGACGCCATCGTGTGATTGAAGAGACACCATCGTGTGATTGGAGGGACACCATCGTATGATTGGAGAAACACCATCGTGTTATTGGGGAGACACCATCGTTTTATTGAAGAGACACCATCGTTTTATTGAAGAGACACCATCGTGTGATTGGAGGCGCCCCACCATGTGATTGCAAGGATACCTTCGTGTGATTGGAGAAACACCATCGTGTTATTGGAGAGACACCATCGTTTGATTGGAGGGACACCATCGTTTGATTGGAGGGACACCATCGTGTGATTGGAGGGACACCAT
>NC_092865.1:198017-198612 GCF_032062135.1 Pyxicephalus adspersus | reverse complement strand
GACACCATCGTGTGATTGGAGGGACACCATCGTGTGATTGGAGGGACACCATTGTGTGAATGGAGAGACACCATCGTGTTGTGCGATTGGAGGGACACCATCGTGTGAATGGAGGGACACCATCGTGTGATTGGAGAGACACCATCGTGTGATTGGAGGGACACCATTGTGTGATTGGAGGGACACCATCGTGTGGTTGGAGGGACACCATCATGTTATTGGAGAGACACCATCGTTTGATTGGAGGGACACCATCGTGTGATTGGAGGGACACCATTATGTGATTGGAGAAACACCATCGTGTGATTGGAGGGACAGCATCGTGGGATTGGAGGGACACCATTGTGTATTTGCTGGGACACCATGATTTGATTGGAGGGACACCATCGTGTGAATGGAGAGACACCATCGTGTGATTTGGGTGGACACCATTGTGTGATTGGAAGGACACCATTGTTTGATTGGAGGGACACCATCGTGTGATTGGAGAGACACCATCATGTGATTGGAGGGACACCATCGTGTGATTGGAGGGACACCATCATGTGGTTGGAAGGACACCATCGTGTTATTTGGGTGGACACCATTGTGTGAT
>NC_092865.1:194349-197059 GCF_032062135.1 Pyxicephalus adspersus | reverse complement strand
AATTCCTAAACTGCCCGCTTATTGCATATCGTGCAGAATTTGTGGTTTTAGACATTGAAGGAGAAGTTTGGGATCCCGGGCATTGCATAGAAGACAATAGAAATTTAGCAAAGGGTCTGCAGTCTGCCCACCGCCATATAGCTGGGCCCTGAGATTCCCATAATAAATGACTTTGCTCCTATTGTCCTATATGTTTGTGCTATAAATATGTCCCAATCTTCAGTCTCCGTGCCCCCAGGTGGCCCTGCTATACATTATTGGTACAGATATGCCGTGTTACATCCAGGGAAAGAATAACAGCTCAACCTAGGCAATACAGGTCAATAATTGTATTTTTCTTTCTTCTTCATTAGCTTAATGAGTGCAATGATCTTGTGGATGCTATGAATATTTATTAGCCAACACTGGCTCTGTCCTTGGGAAATTACAGCCAGAGGAAAACAAAGTGTAGCAGTGAAGCCGGGCCGAGCGTTCTCCTCTGGGACCCTTCCTCGTCCTCTTCAATCAATCTCAGTTACTGATACAAAAGCATCTCAGAGGGATCATTGATAACTCTCAGTGTGAAAGGCAAACATGTTGGCTGGACGCCCCCAGAGCCGCCTGACAATAGGTTAATTAGAGGCATAATGGGCTAACAAGCTCGCCTGTTTCTTCAAAGACTCAATGAAGAATTCATTAGGGGGCTTATTCGAAATAAACGACATGGAGAGGCCTCGTCAAGCAGTTGGAGATCTGACACACGTTAATAGTTCTGAACTGCTCGCAATTTTGCTTTTAATCAAATTCGTGTTTTTTAGGATTTTCAGGATTTTTAGGATTTAGGAGCAGAAAGCTTCATGAAATGTTTCCTAATTTCTAAGAATACAAGTTTACAGACTAATGTCAGGAGAACAATGCTGCATTAAATCAATCATTAAGAGGAATCTTTCCAGGAAAGTCCTGATCTTCTGATACATTATATAGGATTTATATAGCGCCAACATATTACGCAGCGCTGTACATTAAATAGGGGTTACATTGCAGGTTTTAGTAATAAAGTCATTTCAGCTGTAATTCGTGTTTGATGTTTTCACTACTACAATGTAACAAAAATATTCACTTATTATATTTTATAACCTCTAAGTGTCCCGTTCATTGTGAAGAAATTTTGAGGTTTGCTTCATTTAGAGAAAGTAAATGCAAAGTGTTTTGGCCAGAATCGCAATATCCCAAAGATGTCCGTCATCTGTTCCACAATATACTTCATGCTAATTTCTGACTTTGTTTCTGCATTTTAAGCAGCAGCCGGTCCCATCTGCGCCCCACTCCTGACAGACTTCCCCCGTCTCAGCCCCAGATGAGGGTCTTTTCATCCCCCCCTGGAAGGTAATGGCCTCTTGCTGGGACCAAGTGGGCATGCCGAGATTTGGGCAGAAAGACACAGCGGTGGCCCAGAGGCCGGATCTGTCCTGGTCCCCCCCACGGGTTCTCCGTCTATATCTCTCTAATTTCCTGCCAATAGGCTGCTGCATTAATTACATCAAGCTTATTTGTTTATTGCTTGTTAAATACATTAAAAAGCCATTTTACACCCTGGCAGACTGGTAATTCCGCTCCCCAGGAAAATGATTCATCTCTGCTGTGCCCATTACCACGAGCCGAAGACGCGTCACACCACGCTGAACGCTGTAAATGAGAAGAAGATGCCGCACCATCCCCATACTAGATATTTGTTGTGCCACTTAGCACCGCCATAATAATACACATGAAATAAAGGTGAAATCATAGATAAACATGGCGTAAGAGAAGATCGGCTCCTCCAGAATTAGGGGTTGGGGTCCTCCAGTTTGCAGACCTTCATGTAGGATAATAATAATATAATATGATCCGGGCCAAGACTTAGGAGTTATGGGTCCTTTCTGCTTCTTTGAGGCTTTTTGTGTACAATAAATGATTTCATTTAAACTCTGGAAGCTGTGCCCATAAAAACATGTGAAGAGAACAAAATATTAGTCGCCAGCATTGCCCGTTCCCCCGTCCCATGCGTTGTTCTGTCTCTGTGGCCATCTTGGTAAAGACAGGGCTTTGCTTCCCAGTAACAGAGCCTTCAGCAAAGAAACCACTCAGCAGCCCGGTACTAATAGAACTAAATGCAGATTGATATTGGAATGGTTCTGGGTATCCAATAGATTTTTGTGGCAAGCCGTGGACAGCACTTCAATGAGAAGGATAGGTTAATGGCATTGGTGGTCATCAGCTCAGAAATGGGGCAATAATAATGCATTGCATGGATTACAGGATGGATTCCATCATGGACAGGAAAAGACGCAATGCCAATGGCAGAAAATGAAGTATGGGTTGCGCTCAGATTTAAGATTCAAAATATTCCCAATGCCATACAAATCTTCACATAGCTGTGATTACCCGACACGTTACACAGCTCAACAAAAAACATTTTTTTCACTTGCCAGGGATTTTTTTACATATTTATCGCAGGTCTGCTGAATCCAGAAATGACATCGGTTCCATTGGATCGGCTCTAGTTCTTGTGATACCGGAAATGGGAAAAGACGATTCTACCAACAACAAATGTTACACAATATTATTATCAATCTTTACATTTTCCTTTTACAGAAATATTAGTTCTTCAAGAAAATGTTGTATAAATGACCCGAATGTATTTATTAAAACTTTCTTTATTTAGGGAAAACAGGGAAGAGGGGGGGGGGGG
>NC_092865.1:189659-191819 GCF_032062135.1 Pyxicephalus adspersus | reverse complement strand
TGGTCCTGGTTACATTGATCAGCAGGCTGTGGCGGTGTCATTACACATATGTACAGATTGGACTCCGCTGATTGGATGCCACTGACTAATGATCATACAAAGGATGGAGCAGAGCTTTGTAGGATCACCTGCAGCTGGCAGTACATTGCTGCAATCCTAACCTCACACACTGACATGTAAATGCTGAATTCCAGGTATTGCATTAGACAGGTGAATAAATGAAAGGGGCGGGGCTGAGTGGTGAAAAGGGGAGGAGTTAAATGTTGACTTGGATAAAAGTCAAAGCTTCATACGCAGCCCAGCTCGTGTATAGGTGACAACAGAAAATAAAGTTTTCTTGGCAATCAATATAAGATTACTGATTGATAAACTCTTTCATGAATACGTAGGAGCAGAAAGTATGATTTATGCAGAGTCAGCATCTAATGAATAATCCGATATCAGTTTATACTTCCCAATCTCATAATATGTCAATGTATGTCTGTGTGTGGTGACATACTCCATGTGACTCCGCATGTGACACCACATGTCTCCATGTGACACTTGCCCTCCACTAGGTGGCTCTGTGTGATTAGATGGTGTGGTCCACAAATGCCCCCGCAGACCCCCGACAAATGGGATCCGTTTATCACCCGGTGGATGGCAGCAGCGTCGCTGAAAAACGCTCCCAGGAAAATGGGCCGATTAACCCTTTCATGTCTGGTCAGCCTTATAGAAATAAATGTGATGATAATGTGTATTGGATCTGCGGAAAAGATGTCTGTGGTGTCACCGGGTGTTGTGTGATTGGTGGAATAGATGTCTGTGGTGTCACCGGGTGTGTAAACACATGGCAGATCCCTCCATTCCTCCGATGTAAACACATGGCAGATCCCTCCATTCCTCTAATGTAAACACCTGGCAGATCCATCCATTCCCTCAATGTAAACACCTGGCAGATCCCTCCATTGTCATACAGGTGTGATCCATTATTCTGGTCTTACCCTGACACGTTTCGCCATTATGGCTTCCTCAGGGGAACGGATTTATTATTGGTTAGAATCATGTTTATGTCAAATGTTTGGGAACGGCTCCAGGAGGAATATGCGGTGAATGTGTAAGGAAAGATTTGTATGTTTGTAGGTAATTCACCGGTATGAATCCATGAAAGATATAATGATGAAATGAATATTGCTGCATCCATTGGCTGGAATTCCCACTTCCCGGAATCTCCGCAGCAGGAAAATGAAGCAAAGAATTTCCACAAAAGCTGTGGTAGGACGCCGCTCATGGCCAATAGGAGGCGCCGGCAGTGTGGCCCTTCTGCCAGTTTTTAAACTTTAGTTTTATGTGATGAGCGCCGGGCCCCCTCCAAGCCTCTAATCTGGGGGACACAGAAGATGAGCGCTGACACAAATCTACATAATCGTTTTAGAAGTTTCACCATTTCTTGCGATTATTTTCTGGGTGTCACTTTAGGAAGTGTGAATCTGTAATCCCCCCGCATCGCTTCGCAGCCAAATCTCTAAGAAGATTATTTCATTTATAATTGATTGAGTCTATTTGCCAGATTGGGACTTCAAAGACAGTCAGGTGCGCCGCTTCTTAATGCCAGGCACAACCTGCCCAGCAACAAGGCTAATGCCACCATGTGTGGGCACTGCCTGCCACCCCCAGGGGGCGCCATGTCACCCCTGTGCAGTGTGAATGAATTCTGGGCACTGACCAGACGTTGGGTGGCATTAGGTCTGTGGGCATAGGCCCGAGAATAAATCAACCAATCACGTGCCGGGAAATGGTACATTGTAGCTTGTGATTGGATGGTTGAAGTCAGCAGATCTCAGTGAATTGTCTCTTGTGCAGTGATCGGAATTAACTCCTTTAATAAATCAGCCCACATTGACTCTGGTTTGCCCTCTAGTAGAATAAATCTTTTAGGAACAAATAAAATCCAATTGTGTGAATAATATTTCTTGTAATGAGTCTGTAAACTGCTGATTCCTAATACGCCATGAAAGCTGCGCGAAGATCTAATTTATTCCACTGGATCTTCATTACACGGAAAGAATTAATTTCTCCATTTAATTGTGTGCCCTGTGTGATGGAGCGCCCCCCTGTGGTGTATATGGGGAGTGTGTGTGCCCTGTGTGATGGAGCGCCCCCCTATGGTGTATACAGGGA
>NC_092865.1:174213-188367 GCF_032062135.1 Pyxicephalus adspersus | reverse complement strand
CCCTGTGTGATGGAGCGCCCCCCTGTGATGTATATGAGAAGTGTGTGTGCCCTGTGTGATGGAGCGCCCCCCTGTGGTGTATATGGGGAGTGTGTTTGCTCTGTGTGATGGAGCGCCCCCCTGTGGTGTATACAGGGAGTGTGTGTGCCCTGTGTGATGGAGCGCCCCCCTGTGATGTATATGGGGAGTGTGTGCCCCGTGTGATGGAGCGCCCCCCTGTGGTGTATATGGGGAGTGCGTGCTCTGTGTGATGGAGCGCCCCCCTATGGTGTATACAGGGAGTGCGTGCTCTGTGTGATGGAGCGCCCCCCTATGGTGTATATGAGGATTGCAGGTGTTGTCACCCTCCTCCCAGACACGGCAGTTGTGTTGTCAGAGTTTTGCACCTCTCCTGGACATATTTGCAGGTTGTGTGTCTCAGGTGGGGATGTGTTGGTGGAAATCCAGCGTCTCACATTTCGCACATCTATTCAGAGGGGCGCTCCCTTTTGATAACGCTCCAGGAGCGGCTCTTGATGTGATCCTGAAATCAAAGCTTTGTTTGTTCGTTGGAGGAGAGTGACAGAACGATGAGAGAAATATTCCACAATCATTTGTGTGTTCCTAATCCCCCGCCGAGCCGTCCTCACACAAGGTGAATGTTTATTCTGGATGGGCCCAGAGGATTATTCCATTGTGGAAGATTGGTTGGGGTGCGTTTACTTCCGCCATTAGCGCAGTGACCCCACAGATTGGCTCCAGGGCCCATCATTATAGAAATAGAAATGTCCAACTCACAGATCTCTGCTGGACTCTCCGGGTTTTGTGCCGGCTTCATGTAAACTTTGGGCTCGGGGTACTTTTGTGTCATTTATTGCCCTACCCACCTGTAGAATCCGTATGGTGACCAGGTGTGACAGGTCCTCTTGTAATGAAGTCCTCCGGGGGGCTCTAGGATCTTCTGGGGTCATCGATGGGGTCACTGCTAACCTAACTCAGCGCCCATATGGGTGAGGACACAAATAACGATTAGTTAAACCAATCGCTTTTTTTCTTTATTAGTGTTTTGCAATAACAAATAGAATAACTTAGAAGTTAAATATTCACCCAACGAGGGGCCACTGAGGAAGGGGGGAGGGACAGAGGGAGCGGGGATGCCATTTGGACTTGGGCTGATACATGAGCGTTCAATTTATCTAGGTGGTAACTGCTCCATGATTGGTTTATTTCATTTATATTTCCCATTGGGGTTTGTTTACTCTAACCGACCCTAACAGGAGAAATGGACTGGCCCAGTCAAAGCCCTGACTTGAATTCCAATAAAATGCTGTGGAGGATGTGAAAAAAGCTTTCAAAGAAGGAATCCTGGGTGACATGGCGGAGGGGCCAATTCTGGTGAGACACTGGGGGACCCTCTGCATTGCCAAACTGTGATTGGTGGGGAGAATACACACAGATACTAAATGGGTCACCCCCTACACCAACAATGGAGTCAAGGCTGAACGTTTGTTGGGGGTAGACAGGCAACTTGGTCTGGTGTCCGTCCACTCAGCAGCAGTAACAATATGAAGACGATAATGAGCTAATCGTTCAGTGGCAATGACCCCCACCCCTCACCCCCCTCCAGGTGCCCCCCCACGTTCCCCTGTGTTGGTTCGCACTCTATATTTGTCTGTGGAGATATCAGAAGCTGCCAATTGTAATCAGGATTTCTAATCCCAAATTAATTCAGTGCAAATGAGCTGTCAGAAGAAGATTGATTGGTTGAGTTAATTTGCTGGCCGCAAGGATCTGACAGACGGAAGGGGCAGCCGGGCCCTAGAAGGCCGGAGCCCGCCTAAGGCTGCATTGTGGCTGCGACTGAGGCCTAGGCATCACCACCTCATCTGTCAAGTCTGCTGCTGACTGCGCTACTTTCCCAATGTACACCGGGGCCACGCCGAGCGCCATCAGTGATACGCGGCAAAGGAATGACCGCACGTCCTTCATCCTCTTCATCAATCTCCTTCCACCTCTAGAATCTGCAGCAATGACAAACATTTCTCACATCATGCCCATCCTCTGGATTCTGGGGTCCGTTTACCACCCCCAAGAATTGCCCCCATTTCCTGTTCTGGTGGCACATTGTCACTGGCCCAGGAAGTTAGGAGGAAACTTTCCATTGGAAGACACAGTAAGCACCCAACAGAGTATAGCAGCCTGGCAATTCCCCAACTTCTAATATACCCCTAATAGTGGCAATTTATAGGACCAATGACCTTTATCAATAAGGCACAGCAACCAATGAGAATTCATCCTGCTGGAGCTGAACCAGATTGTGATTGGCTCGTTATGATAAAAGGTGAAATGAGAGTTCACAGGTTCTCCCAAAAGTCAGGTGACCCGGGGAAGCGCCTTCCATCTTAAGGGGTCACAATGCTCCCTCCGCCCAGGACCCCATTACAGCATTATGTGAGCTGATTTAACTGTCACCCAGCAGCAGCCTATAGACAGAGCATCTCTTCTAATGGACCAATGGCTGGCACCCTTTCCTCTCCAAGGGCTCTTATAAAGTGGCAGCACATTGGGGTCCCTTCATGCCGCCAAGGGGTTAAAGTTGACCACAGGAAGAGCTCTTAATCTTTCCAGCAGGCGCACACTCGGGTCGGGATTTACATTTTTCAGCAATCTGGGTTTCGGAATCCTGGCAGCTTGGAGTTTGTCTATGGAAGGATCCTTTAGAAAAACGGCTTAGAGTTTAAGATGAAGGAAACACAGGCAGCTAAAGTGAAGATTTAGTACTTTGTGGAAGGCTTGGCGCGCCTAAGCCCCGCTTGCTTGAGCAGTCTGAGGGCCCCATTGCAGCCTAAGAAGGATTAGGTTCCCCTAAACCAGCGGGCTATGCGCACATTGGGGAGTTAGCGGCTCCCATTAATCGCTCCTCCGCTCTCTAATCCACAATCATTTTCCTGCAAATTATCATTTTTATCGCAGCCAAATAAGCAAATTCTTTATGCTCTGCGGCAAGAAAAGAAACGCAGACGTCACAGCAAAGTCCCAGACAAGGTGACAACGTGACTGCTAAAGAGGAAACAACACGGAGTAACCCTTTCATATCACAGGGCCACAACCACTGGTGGTGCCATTGGATGCTGATACGATAAGGGGAGATGTAGGCGAGGGCCACAGGCTATTCACCATTGGATGCTGATCCCATATGGGGAGATGTAGGCGAGGGCCACAGGCTATTCACCGTTGGATGCTGATCCTATATGGGGAAATGTAAGTTAGGGCCACAGGCTATTCACCATGGGATGCTGATCCCATATGGGGAAATGTAGTTTAGGGCCACAGCCACTGGTGGTGCCATTGGATGCTGATCCTATAAGGGAAGATGTAGGTAAGGGCCACAGGCTATTTACCAATGGATGCTGATCCCATATGGGGAAATGTAGGTTAGGGCCACAGGCTATTTACCAATGGATGCTGATCCCATATAGGGCCACAGGCTATTCACCATTGGATGCTGATCCCATATGGGGAAATGTAGGTTAGGGCCACAGGCTATTCACCATTGGATGCTGATCCCATATCTTTTTACCTTTAAAGCAGATATTTGGCTTGGTATTGCACTGTGTGTCCCTGACATTCTATATATTGGCTCCCAGGCAGTGCAGGACATAGGGCTGCACTCGGAAGGAGTATTAGACGTCAGTGGAAAGGGTTCTTTATGGGAAGAGCTGTGCTGGAATACACAGGGGCCGCTTTTAGAAGATTTTGTTGTATCAGGAGGGGCTCAGGCAGATTCCCAAATACTTTCTGAAAGGAGAATGTTGGACATGACCCCCAATGATTTTATATTCTGAGTGAAAGGTTCAGTGCATTATTATGACATGATAGTGAATGCTGTGTCTTGTCCTCATTTCATTTGATTTATGAATGAATCTCCTTTTCACTCGATAGATTTAGTGTGGAAAGAAATAGAAATGTCTCGTCATTAGCTCAGTCACTGTGACCAGATGTTGGCGGCCGTCCATCATAATCTTCCCATTTACCGGGGAATTATTTGCCTGATCCATCGCAGATTATGTTTATTGGGATCTAAGAAGAATTGATCTCTCAGCATCCACAAATTCCTAATTTACCAATCTACAGGCCAGGAGATGACAAGATCCAATCCCTGGATTCATTTTATCCGATGGATCAGACTGGAGTCAGGGATCCTTGCTGGACCTTTGTTATTTGGCTTTGTGAAATGATATAACGAGTAATTAATATGGCCGAACCTTCTTTTGTAGGGTGGCGTTGGATGTTACCAGGCCTGCCGTGCAATGGGCAGGGGGTGAGCGATACATATAAACATGTTTATTACGGTCTACATTGCAATATATCTAAAAACGTGAAATATCCAATGACTGGCCAGCACGGAGTAAGGAAGGATTTCATAACATGCGTTGTCACCTGTGCAGGTATAACCTGGCCATTGAGGCTCCGTTACCAGTGAATATCCAGTGTGAAGCAATGTGGTTTGGCTCTTCCGTGATCCATGTGTCTACATATTGTTTCATATTACTTCATCCAATCAGCAGCTGTATCCATATTATATGGAAGCCCCCCGACTCGCCTGCGTACACCAGAAATACCCATAGCAGCCATATGTTCCCTCTCCTAATCTGCTTCCAATCCGTCTAAATCCTGGATTGAGATAAATGGGCGATCAGCGGCTCCAGTGTTTTTGTAGTGGGATTAGGGAAGCCTTGGGCCGGATATTTAACACCTTATAGCATTTCATCCGAGGAATGGATTCACACAGGTGAAATGATTGTGACCCTGAAATGTTGATGGGAACTGAAGGTATGTAAGAGAAGAGTCAGTGGAATGGCGTTCTATTCCGGCACCCTACAGTATAAACTACACAGAAGACATCTTAATGCTGCAAACTGGCCATGTAACCGATAAAATATCTGGAATGTTGCACCGGGCCAACAATTCCTGGATTTAGACTTTGGAATCCTTTCATTCTTCAGGATAAATAGAAGGAATATCTCTCTTCCGCATGAAAGGAAACCTGATGGCTGGGATGATTCTCCAAATAAGGTTTTTATCTTTTCTTCTAAGATATTGGTAAAATGTAACTAAGGAAGGTGAAAGGATTATTTTGGTGCTTTATGAAGGTATAATTGGCTTATAATATCTCCTGGTGGTCACAGAAGCTTTTCCAACCAATCACGGATCTGTTTTTATGCAAAAAAATACCAGAATGCAAAAAAAAAGAATAAAAAGAACATAAAATCTCCATAGCCCATATAATATAATAATATATATAATAAAGCCATGGAAACATTTCCCGTGTCTGCTGCTATATTGCAGAATGATGGACGGTCAGCACTACGTAAGATGCAATAATAATATTATTAGGTTTTTACCATTCACTGAATTTGTGAGCAATCTCTATACAGCGCCCGCCATCCATTCAGTGTCCATTCTTCTTAGGATGATGGTCAGTGAAGCCGCTTCCTTTCATCAGATTAAACCTGAGAGGGGCTTATTCATTTAATCCTTTTTTTGTCCAAATGACTTGTTTTAAGTCTTGAAATAATGAGTGTAATGTGAGCTCTAACATAAGTGATTGATCGGGACGGCCAATACCTAATAGACACTTTGTGCTGCTAATTACACTTCCTAATGAGCCTGATAATTAGTCGTGTGATTGGCCAAGGAGAAAACCCTTCAATTATGAAGCAATGTCCTTTAATCAGCGTATTGATCATCATAAATTGTTAAAGGTCTCTAATAGGCTGCCATTTTCCCACCATCACCCGGGAATCCGATAACTCATCACTTCAAACGGGCCTGACGGCCGTCCACGTCCCATTTTGTTTTAGTAATTAGCCTTACTGGATTATCCAATGCAAATCTGTATTCCGTTTACTCTGTCAAACCTCGTTTGGCTTTTAAATGGGAAATTGACGTGTGAAGCAATTCGTCTCTCAGCTGAATAAATGTTTGTGCAGAAAGTCCACCGTTCCTGGGACTGTGAGGGGCGACATTCACCCCCCAATCCTCGCCATGTTTTATAACACTCATCCCATTCAGGAAGTCTTCAGGCCAGAATCTCACATGCGAATCTGGCTTTTGTTGGAACTGCACTTTCTTCTTTTATATTATTATTAGGGATGAGTGAGAAGTCCTCCGACAGTCTTACGAAAATTTACCCAAACTTGCGGTGGATTCTCAAAATTTTGCTGAATTACATTAAAGTCAATGGGCCGACTTTAAACATTAACCTCCCTAGTGGTTCATTTCTTTCCGGTTATATATGTCTAAAAGCGGTACATTGTTTTTCATGAAAATGTATTTTACAGTATAATATAATAGTATGAGTATAATAAAGTTTGATACACAAAATCATGTCAAACAATAAATTGAATAGATTAAAAATCTATATATTTAAAAAAAAAACAAAAAAATTTAATTTTTTTTTTAAATTAAAAAAAAAAAATACACATTATACTCATACTATTATATATACCGTAAAACAATGTACTGCGTTTACACATAAAAATCCAATGTATTGCATTCAATATAGGTATTTTGTATTGAACACAATACAAATGGATTTTGAATTTCCCACCCCGCCAGCAACGTACACACGCACCGACATCACCGGGAACTCCCCCTGGAGACTCATCGGATGCAGGAAGAAGGAAGAAGACGGAGATTGCGGCGCAGGATGGCGCGGGACGCCGGCAGATCAGGTAAGGCTCTATTTACTAATCTTCCCATAGGAATACATACCCCGAGTGTGACTCCGGGTTACCACTTCTAGCAACTTTTTTCTACCCCGAGTCACACTCAGGGTTACCTCTGGGGTAGTTAATAGCTAAGCCCCTATACATGTTAGAACCACCAAATTTGTTGCTTGGTTGGCCTAGTGAGTCCTTGTGTCAGTCAATCAGTGACATCTGCAGTGGGGGTATGATAGTTGTTAGCAACCCACCTTTCGTTCATTTTTCAAGCCTGTTGACCCAAAAATAATGGCGTCACTACTGTCAGGACAGGCATCCTCCTCATAACTGCTGTCATCAACACCACCAGCCAGAAAAGAGCCAAGGTAATCGTGCACCATGGTCTTCATCCGTTCTCGATGGTTATCCCCCTGCACTTCACTTGTTTGAGGTGGCCGCATGAGGTTTCACCAGGCATCCAGAAAATCCCCCCTGCCTTGGCCTAGACTTTTGGATGTGTGCGGCCTGCTGCCACTACTGCTGCTGCTGCCACTACAGGAGGATACGGTGGAGGTGGTGTCCGCCTGAGCTCCCTGTGTGGAATGTGGTGCGTGGAACTCCTCACACAGCCGGTCGCATAGTATTCTGCTCAGACGGGTCACCTTTAGTTTCTTTTGCACCGGGTTGGGTAGAAACTGTGACATTTTGTCTTTGTAGCGGTGATCCAGAAGGGTGGCCAGCCAGTAATCATCCCGGTTTTTGATGCTGAAAATGCAGGGGTCCCTCCATAGGCATCGCAACATGTGGACACACATATGAAAGAGGGGTTCCCTGGGCTCATCCTCCTCCTGTCTCTCAGTAGGCGCCAAAACATCTTCCTCCTCATCACCCACCTCCTCCTCTTCAAGCTGCAGCAGTTCCTGTTGTTCCATCGCCGGCACAATGCCTGGGGTGTGTCAGCACAAATGCGGGTTGGACGGGTCCTGTCCAGGAGCCCCAACATGGTCTCCCTCATCATCATCATCATCATAATCATCTTCCTCCTCTTGGAACTCCTGATGCTGGCCAGTGTCCCTTCTTGCTCCTCCTGATGGTGGCTGTGCACTATGGAGTGTAATGTCACCCTCATCCTTCTCCCCCATTTCTTGCCCTCCTCTCCCATTGCCACTTTCCATCAGGTCACACAGGGTATTATCAAGCAGAAAGATGATGGGTATGACATCGTTCCAGCCTGACCGCTCCCGACTCACAACAATTGTGGCCTGCTCAAAGGGGGCCAGTACCTTGCACAGCGTCTCCATCTGCAGCCACTGGTCACTGGTAAAATAGCTCAGTTGTGTGGCTGTACCAAGGGACCCGCTGCCTCCATGCACCACGCTGACCAAGTAATGGCGGATGGCTAGCTTTTGCTCACACAGACGCTGGAGCATGTGCAGGGTGGAGTTCCATCTAGTCACAGTGTCACAAATCAGTCTATGGGGTGGCAGCCTCTGTTGGCGCTGGATCTTGCTAAGCGCAGCGGCGGCGGTAGAGGATCAGCGTACATGGCTGCAGATAGAGCAAGCCTGTCTCAGTAAGTCCTGCAGTCCTGGGTACGTGCGGAGGAACTTCTGCATCACCAGGTTCAGTACGTGGGCAAAGCAGGGCATATGTGTTATGCGGTCCATGAGCAGCGCAGCCACAAGTTTGGGCCCGTTGGGCACACTACGTTGCCTTTTGTGAGCCAGGAGCGTGTCAGCCAAGCCTCAACCCCTCTGTGCAAAGCGGACAAGAGGAGGACTTTTAGGAGGAGTGTCGAAAAGAGAGGGGTTGATGGTAAAAGGAATGCAGGAGGAGGAGGGAGAGGACTGGGGTGGCCCATGCTTTCCCACCTTACCCCCCCCCCCCCCCCGGCGGGGGTACCAGGTGCTGTAATGCCTCTTGCAGATTACCGCCCACTGAGCTATGCAAGGCCACCCAGTGAGCGGTGAAGGACAAGAGGCGTCCCACTCTGTCCCGGGTTGTTCAGCTGTCCATGGTGACATGGGTTTGACTGGACACCGAGAATGCCAATGCCTGGGAGAGGTTACCGATTACATGTGCATGTAAACTGAGTACAGCTGTGCAGGAGAAGTAATGCCTGCTTGGTATATTCCATCGACGCTCGGCACAGGTCATCAGGTCACGGAAGGGAGCCGAGTCCACAATGCGGTACGGCAGTAGCTGCAAGGCCAATAGTTTTTGCTGGTTGATAACTCTTTTGTTGGATGGGCCCATAGCCTGATGCCATGCGCAGAACTCCGGCAGACTGGGCTGGGTCACTGGAGTACCCATCTTGTGGTGACAAACGTCGTCTGACACCATGAAACCTGTGGCCAGAAGCTGATACTTCCTCCCAGCTGGAAGTCTGGCTGGCACCAATTTCTTGAGACGTAGTAGCAATGACAGTTGGAGGTGTAGAAGGAGTCAATGGAGGTGGAAGAAGAGACAATGACGTGGTTGCATCTCCTTCAAGAGAACGCAAGTACTGCTCCCACTTTGGTTTGTGGTTCTTGCTCATGTCGGAAAGCTGGGATGTTGTACCCAAATGTGAACCTGCCTGTCCTCTGGGGATCTGCCTGTGGGCCACAGGATGCACCCGTCATCATCTTTCAGCGTGAAAAAGGACCACACTGGAGAGGTGCGTGCAACCCCAAAGTCACATCGTCTCTGAGTGTTCCCCTGCTTGTGCCCACTCATCTGTCTCTTCTTTGGGACTCACATGAAGCAGATGTGTGGCCCCTTCCATCCCCAGTCTGTTGCTGCTGCCTTTCCCCTTCGTCTATTTTGGATCTGCTGCTAGCCCTTACACGCACCGTTGGTTCCCAGGTGACATCACGGTCATCATCATCCTCATTTTCATCTAAGCCAACCTCTGCAAATGCAGCCACTGATGCAGAACCCTCGCCCAGCAAGAGCTGACCACACTCTCCAAGGGTCTCAAAGTTTGCCTCTGCTCTGAAATTCGCACTAACAGATCCTCAGGCTGTTCGTCAAACAACAAGGGAGAGTCATCGGGAGGTACAGGCACATTAGCCACGCTAACTCCTTCCTTTGCTTCTGTCACGGCTGTGCTGGCTGCTGCAGCAGAAGAAGAGTCTGCTACACTTGAAGCCCCTGAGACCCAGTCCACAATACTCTCCACATGACGTGGCTGTATAATTGTAGTATACCCTCTCAATACATCTACCAGCGTACTGGTACTCCGCACAACTCTCAGACCTGTTTGACAACTTGTGCTGCTGCCTCCAACAGTTTGCTGCTGCTGCTGTCATACATTGATGGACTCCCGGGGAGTATTCCCCCTGCCAGACGCCCGACGCCACGCCTTCCCCTGCATCTACCGCACATCTTTGATAAAAAGGAACAGGTAGCATCAAAAACTGTAATATCTGTATATATACAGATATACAGAAGGCTCCTAACCTGTCCCTGTCACAATCCACGTCTCCCTGTCACACAGAAAACAAGATGGAGTGACTAATCCCTCCCTCCTTCCCTGTATATATACCTGTGCTCAGATCTCTCCTGATTGGGAACAGATATATAGGAGAAGGCAAATCAAGGACAGATATGAAGGGTAAGGCACACCAGGGACAGATATATAGGACGCCCCACACTGGGGACAGATATATAGGTTAACGCACACCAGGGACAAATATGTAGTGTAAGATACACTGGGGATAGATATATAGAGTAAGCCACCCTGGGTACAGATATGTAGGGAGAGGCACAATGGGGACAGAACTATGGGGTAAGGCACAACAGGAACAGATAAGAAGGGTAAGGCACAGTAAGGACAGATATTTAAGCTAAGGCACACCAAGGACAGAAATATAGGATAAGGCACACCAGGGACGAATATGTAGGATAAGGCACACCGAGGACAGATATGTAGGGTAGAGCACACTGGGGCCAGATATAGAGCGTATGGAACACTATAGACAGATATAAAGGGTAAGGAACACAGGGGACAGATATAAAGGGTAAGGCATACTAGGGACAGATGTATAGGGTAAGGCACACCGGGGACAGATGTATAGGGTAAGGCACACCGGGGACAGATGTATAGGTAAGGCACACCGGGGACAGATGTATAGGGTAAGGCACACTGGGGACAGATGTGAAGGGTAAGGCACCTGGGGAGTGATATTTAGGGTAAGGCACACCGGGGACAGATGTATAGGGTAAGGCACACTGGGGACAGATGTATAGGTAAGGCACACCGGGGACAGATGTATAGGTAAGGCACACTGGGGACAGATGTATAGGTAAGGCACGAGGAGACATTCCACATAGAAATGATCGGCGTCACACAAAGTAATTTGGCCTCAATGAGCAAATTATCCAACCAGCTGGCAGCTTCCATTGCCCTGAGCACACTTGTCCCACGTTACTACACTCAGGCCCCTAAGTCGGCAGAGTTGACCATGGAAAGTTGTGAGCTTTGCAGTGACTTTGTGCAATTACCGCTTTCTAATTAGCAGATTTTATCCCCAGCAAACAGCGTCCATGGCGGATAAAATCTCATTAATGCCACATATTACCGTCCAGCCGGGTTAATCCATACTAGCTGATGGCTCATTTTTCATTGGGATTATTAAGAAATCTTTCGCCGTATAGCTTTCAGGCACTTTTATATTTAGCTTTGTGAAGGAGCTGAGCAGGAAATCAGCTTATTACAGCATCTATGGAATAGCGGCGACATATACAGGGGCAATACTGTATCCAGCCTGGTTCCAAAATCTTCTCACCTGTCTTCTATCTATGGCTTTAGGCTGATATTGTGCTAGTCATGGAATCGGGACACAACAGGTTCTCCTAAGGGTCATAAAACTAAAAATAACCGTGGCCTGGTAATTGTTCTAATCAAATATGTGAAATCTGGGCCAGATGAATTTTCACCATATATATCGTGCCCCAGCTTTCCTAATTCCCCCGACTACAAGATTGCTCATCACAATGGTGGGCCAATGGCATGTATTCCCTTTCAGAGAAGTTACCGTACTCGCCATGATAATGCCATCCTCTGCCCTTATCTTTGCCCAGCCAGCATGCCCAACCATTCCTCTTACATTGCTGGCCAGTGGGAAGAATGTCACCCTTACATATAGCCAAAAAGATCATTGTGGTTATTGAGAAAAGCAAATTGCTTATTGCTCGAGGATCCCCCAGCGATCTTTGGAGGAAATATAAAGTGACGGGGCTGCTGACATCACATCCAAAATGGAGGGGTATCTTGCAGCTTTCTCGGGTCCTATGGATTTCTAGACAAATATAATATAAATGGACATAACGTCACCTATCATGTTCACACTCCTCCTGGGCTGATTCCTGAAGACAAGAATTGTCTAACAATCCCCAAATCCCCGGACATGTTTGTGCAGATGGCTCGAGAAATCTAAACTGAAGGAACCTTAATAAAAGCAAGAAAAAGCCCCAAACGTCTTCTAATTTATCGGCCCTTATTCAATGTGCCAATCATTCAAGACTTTTATTTGTTCCAGTCACAGCAAAACATAAACTCTGCTTGCTTTCTATAGGTTTCTGCACTCTTCTTCTCTCTGTACATTGTTTCTGTGATTTCACCTCCCGACATGTAAAAATAATTCTTTTCTGGATCCTCCATCATCAAGAGATTTGTACAAATGGGACACATCAGACCTGCGCTGCCTTCCTGCCCAGATTATAGCAAACCCTCAAGTCGGAGAATCCCACAATCGGCTGCTAATATATTAGTCATGATTGCAAGCGGTGATGAGATGCTGCAAATATTCTGCAAGTTCGGTGCTCACCGGGGACCCAGGGACACCACTCATAATAGATTGAGGAGAATCCAGGCCAGATGAGTAGCTGGGAGCTAAATGGCGAGCCGACACCTTTCCTGGGCCCTCCAGTCCCATGCACACAGATAGAACCCAAAGCAAAAATAGAAAACAGATTCAATGACATAAAAAATAATAAGCTACAAAGAAGAAGAGCGACAGAGGGGGTTATGTGGCCAAAATGAATAGTTTCTTTGTAAACAAGAAAATAATTGCATACACATATATACAGTGTGTGTACAAAATACAGAAAATAAGGTAAATAGGTGGTAGTAGTCAAAACTCAAGTTGTAAACATACTAATTAAACAACTAGACATATATTTCCTTTTTGGATAGGAGTAATAATATAGAGAAAACAAGAGAATGGTCTCAAATCTGACGCATTTCGCCTTTTGAGCTTCTTCGGGGGTAATACAGAGACCATAGAGGTACCACAAGAAGGAATATATTACAAAAGAGAAATATATGATACATAGTATGTAATTGTGTGGTGTACATCGATGGTTGTCAAAAGTTTTATAATAATTTGTATTTTAGAGTATGCTGTCTTGTTTTGTGTTTAATAAAGAGACCTTGTATAGGGATGGGGAGCTGCATAATATAAATGTGTATTAATAATAATATAAACACATATAAACATAATATAAACACAAAACAAGACAGCATTCTCTGTGATTGTTCACTATTTTGTATGCAACTATTTTCTTGCTTAAAAAAATATTAATTTTGTCCACATAAAAAAACTTACCTCTGTCTCTCTTCCTCTTTATAGTACTTAGGGGGTGATCTTTGTCACAAGTATACCATCTACACCCCTATCTACATAAAAATAATACGTATATGTAAAGTAAATGGTGGCTTAACATTTAACATGCAATGACCCCCAAAGATCATATTCCTGCTTCTAGACCCTGGGAGGAGAGGATGGGACTCTGGGAAAGGTTTGGGGTGAAGGTTGGAGGGAATGGGGGGGGGGGTTGGGCCATGTACACAGGGGGATGGGGGTGAGGGATGAGTATATTATATATCCTGTATGTTATATATATTCTGAATATTATCTATTTCCTGTATGTTATATATTTCCTGTATATTATAAATATTCTGTATATTAGATATTTCCTGTATATTATATATATCCCGTATATTATATATATTTCCTGCATATTATATATTTCCTGTATATTATATATATTCTGTATATGATCTATTTCCTGTATATTAAATATCCTGCATATTATATATTTCCTGTATATTATATATTTCCTGTATAATTTATATTTCCTGTATATTATATATATTCTGTATATTATCTATTTCCTGTAAATTATCTATTTCCTGTATATTATATATATTGTGTATATTATATATATTCTGTATATTAGATATTTCCTGTATATTATATATATCCTGCATATTATATGTTTCCTGTATATTATATATATCTTGCATATTATCTATTTCCTGTATATTATCTTTTTCCTGCATATTATATATATTCTGTATATTGGATATTTCCTGTATATAATACATTTCCTGTATATTATATATTTCCTGTATATTATATATATTCTGTATATCATATATTTCCTGTATATTATATATATTCTGTATATTATATATTTC
>NC_092865.1:166995-173638 GCF_032062135.1 Pyxicephalus adspersus | reverse complement strand
ATATATTTCCTGTATATTATATATTTCCTGTATATGATATATTTCCTGTATATTATATATATTCTGTATATTATATATGTTCTGTGGACTCTCCAGCATGCTGGCTCAGTCTGTGCAGCCAAGCACAGCGCTATTCCCACAGCCTGATGAAAGGCAATTTCCCCGCTTAGTCCTTTAACAAATAATTCATCTATCAGTGACACCTTCTGGTTGGGGGCAGCCAGCTGTGTCTGTTGACTATTCAGCGCGTCAATTTACATTTCCAGTGACAATGTTACCGGAGTTAATGTCCCCCCGCCTAGGTCTCACCTCTCGCCATCTCCACCGCCTTCTCTCATTACGCCGTTATTAAAGCCGCCGCTCTCTGCCCTTACACACAGAGCAATGGTAAAGCTGAAAAATAAATAGAAAAAAGTCTTGTGCCTCTCGTCGTTTCAATGTCAGAGATTTCAATTTGCCTTCTTTTAAATTCAGCTATTACCTGACTCGCTCCAACTTTTCTCCTCTGCCATCTCTAGATAGAAGGTAATTTTCTGCACTGCAAATGAAACCTCAATGAAAGCCATTTATATTTCACAAGTTGCCTCGCCTTATTTGTCCAATCAGTGCCGTACTCCATTAGACACAAGAATTGCAATATTCACATTTGTATCATTGCTTGTGGAAACGCTTTTCACGGTAGATCTGATAGCGGATGCTGAGATATTGGGACGTCTTGTTATATAAATAACACAACCTGTTTAACATATAAACCTCAAACAGCTTCACTAATGGCAGATAAAAGAAATAAAATCAGCTTTATAGGCAGAGGGAAACACCGGCCAGACTGATGGAATAATATTCTGAGGACACTCAATCTACTCAAATACCAATTCTCACATTTCCTTCACTATAGGTTCTCCTTCGTTCTCATTTTACCCAATTAATATAATTCAAACTAAAACATCACAAATTACCAATCACCACCCATTTCGCTTCTTATCAGAAATGTCTGGGCCCATACAGAAGTACCCCCCCCATGGCAGCCTTGGCTCTCCTTTCCCCCCCAATCATCCCCCACACACAAATCACTATTACTTGCCCCACCATTTACCCATTCATCATTGCCCCTCAGTGCAGAGATAGAATTGGCCGAGGGTTATGGAATGGGCTCCAAGCTACAGTTTTCTCGGGAAGAACGCTGTCTGTGACTTCCCTGTATGGTGGGATATACAGGACGTCTTCTGGAATAGAAAACAATGAATGTGCTTGTAGTGAATGTCAGGGTGTGAAAGGGTCCCTCCGAGGTTGTCATGAGCTCACTGTGTGCGGAACTCCTGGAATAACACAATTCAATCATTGCAGATAGGCCTAGCAGGGGGGATAAAAGCAATATAGTCTAACAGGCGGAATCTGGCGGGAACACACCAAGTCAGGCGCTTAGTGATAATACGAAATCCGTTCAGATGAGCAAAAGTCACTTTCAGGCCCATCACCATTAGCACCAATAATGGCAGAGAAACCTGCTAGCCCTTTCCACCATCTTCATATGGTAATGGCCAACAGCATTTCATACGTGACAGTCACCTTTCCCTACAGAAAGCAGTCATATTATCACACAATGCTAGCATCATAAGGGGGGGCAAGAGCTACAAAGGGCCTAAAAAAGAGGGACAACTTTGGAAAGGGTCATGGTGGGTGACCTAGAGCTGGAGAAGAGCAAAATAGGGAGGCCAAGAAGGGTCCAAAGAGGGTGTCCAGAGCTTGAGAAGGTCTTAAGAGACAACATCCAGAGCTAGGCAGGTCTGCAGGAGAGAAGGACAAAGCTAGAAAGTCCTAAAAAGGGCCCAAGAGCTACAGAGGGGGAGAGCTGGAAGGTGCCAGAAGAGAGGGACCGAGGAGCTTGGTCCAAGAACAGGGATGGGGCCCTGAACTAGACGAGCCTGAGGAATAGGGCCTAAAGCTAGATGGGTCTGAGGGATAGGGCCCAGAGCTAGACGGGCCTGAGGGATGGTGACCAGAGCTAGACAGACCTGAGGGATGGGGACCAGAGCTAGATGGGCCTGAGGCCCAAAGCTAGACGGGCCTGAGGGATAGGGACCAGAGCTAGACGGTCCTGAGGGTTGAGGCCCAAAGCTAGACGGGCCTGAGGGATGGGGACCAGAGCTAGACGGGCCTGAGGGATGGGGCCCAGAGCCAGATGGGCCTGAGGGATGGGGACCAGAGCCAGACAGGCCTGAAGGATGGAGACCAGAGCTGGACGGGCCTGAGGGGTGGGGACCAGAGCTAGACAGGCCTGAAGGATGAGGCCCAAAGCTAGACAGGTCTGGGGGATGGGGCCCAGAGCCAGACGGGCCTGAGGGATTAGGACCAGTGCTAGACGGCCTGAGGGATAGGGACTAGAGTTAGACGGGCCTGAGGGATAGGGCTCAGAGTTAGAGAGGCCTGAGGGATAGGGACCAGAGTTAGACGGGCCTGAGGAATGGGGACCAGAGTTAGATGGGCCTGAGGGATAGGGACCAGAGCTAGACGGGCCTGAAGTATAGGGACCAGATTTGGACGGGCCTGAGGGATAGGGACCAGAGCTAGACGGGCCTGAAGGATAGGGACCAGAGTTAGATAGGCCTGAGGGAAGGGGCCCTGGACAGGCCTGCGGCCGTAAGAGGGTGTTCTATGCAGTTGAAGCTCCACAATGTGACAAAGTAGCTATCAGTGTCCTTTCTATATCAGGAACATTCATACAGGATGCTAATAACTATTACAAAGTATTACTTTTTATGGTGTCATATTCATGTAGGTGACTGAACACGCAGACTCATTTATTCATCATATGTGGATATTATCATATATTCATATTTTGGATATTTTTTTATGCCATCTTAGAAGTTTTCGACAGGTCAGTGTCTCATCTATGATGTGGAGACTCTGTATTAGACTTAAAGTATTAAAGATATAGTATTGAAGTTATTAGTATTAGAGTTATAGTATTAGAGTTAAAGTTTTAGAGATATAGTATTAGAGTTATAGTATTAGAGGATATAGTATTAGGGATATAGTATTAGAGTTATAGTATTAGAGTTATAGTATTAGAGTTATAGTATTAGAGTTATAGTATTAGAGTTATAGTATTAGGGATATAGTATTAGAGATTTAGTATTAGAGTTATAGTATTAGAGATATAGTATTAGAGTTATAGTATTAGGGATATAGTATTAGAGATTTAGTATTAGAGTTATAGTATTAGACATATAGTTGGTGGAATGACTTGTAGCTTGAGCAGAGGGCCCCGTATGCTGCCAAACCAAGGAGAATTCCTCCAAGCTCAATGTTACACGGGGACCTTCCTGCTTCCCTTCTGTTCTCTCCTTGCATTCACCCCCCGGCATCAGTGAATTGCACTCTTCACTCTCCAGACAGAAATGAATTGATCATTCCTCCAGCTGTCAGGTGTAGCCCCAACCCAGCGTAACTACAGTGATATTTTCCCTTTGTTGTTGATGATGACTCAGGAAAATGTACTTTCCTGGCTCTATAAAGCAAAATAAATAATAATGAAGCTGCAGCGGCTGAGCACTTTCTACAAGGCTTTATAGAAGTTAGCAGTTTTCTAGAAACTCAGAAAATCTATAGACTTTTAATGAGACCTGTCATAGACACGCTGAGCAATGGCTGCTGGCAGGAGAGCTGGCCGATCGCACCTTTGCAGTCCAATTCCCAGGGCCAATACTGGTAAAAGCTTATTGTTGTCGTCCCAGAAATTGACATTGTGCTAATAAGACAAAACGACCTTCTAGACTGCAGGAACTGGAACAGAGACTGGAAGTTCTATCATGAAGAACCCAAAGCACTGTCATGTGCCAACCACTTATTAGAATCAAGTGAAGCCCGTGGGAATTGATAGTTTATGGGAACCCAAGGATTGCATGAGGAAGTGAGATCATGGTCCAGATGGGTTGGGACGGGTTCTGGGGTGGATCTGAGGGGGTTCTGATGGATCTGGATGGGAGATTGGATTCAAGTTTTGGATAGTTCCATGGTGTACATAGAAATGTTATTGAGGTCTGGATAGGATTTGAAGTTTGGTACTAGTCATATAGAAATGTTAATGGGGGTTGGCACAGATTTTAGGTTATTATAGAGCTACTGGAACACCTGCAGTAAGCACATAACATGAAATATGGCGTATTGTACCACTTATATCATTGTGATGTCATGTAATAGCCACCCATGGACAGAAGTCACCTGCAAAGTTGGGGCAATACACCTATCCTGGGTGGAAACATCTGATTGGATAAAACATATCTGAACGATTATGACTTCTGAGAAGAATCAGGGCAATTGATGCATGTGATAAATTCCTACGATATGTAACAAACATCCAGCTTTCTAGCCCTCAGCATTCCCAGCATGCCAGTCACCTGGTAGCTTGGTTTTTATACTTTATCAGTGAATGCAGACAAATGGATTCGGGTGAATTTTCTGTATGAGGCCTAATTGTGACTGCACTCCCAGCATGATTCTGCAATATGTATTGTTCAATGAACCCTTGCGTTCAACAAGGCACCGCTTAGCGTTCTCCATATGGAACCTTCACCCATCCCCAGAATGATGCTCTTAATTTGCATGTCATTACCAGCTCATTAGAATGGCGGTCTCTCTGCAGAATGGCGGCCTCTCCGCATGCTGTCATCGTTGTACAATATAGAGCTCAGCTTAATGTTGTCACCACTGAGAGTGGCAGATGAGGTGCAGAGCTCCATTTATCAGCAGGAAAACTTTCATAATCCCAGGAACTCTCATTCTCTATAAAGGTTTCATACACAGAATATAAATATCTGGTTCCTGTGACTTCAGAAAGCCAGCAGCAGCCGTCTTCTGCCGAGCAATATTAGGGGAAAATGCCAAGGCAGAGTGTTTGCCAATAACCCATTCTCTTCAAGGGTAGTCTTCAGGCAGATCTGTCATGAATAATGTTTCATGGAATGGAATTCCTAGTGGTGTAAATACCCAAATGTGACTTACAGTCCTTGTACAGAAAAGCTTAGACTTGAAGAGGGCAGGACAGACAGCCAATCAGGTGTGCTGCAGGGCGCATATGGAAGGGACAAGAGAGATGAGCTCATCAGTCCACTGCTTCTCCTTTTACTACCCAATCACAAGCTGGGGGAGCGACAAACCCAGAAAGTGTTACTGAATATTGGGCCATGCCTTTAGACAGACAGGACAGTCTTCATGGCAGAGCTGTGTAAATCTCAGTAATGAATAGACAGGAATACAAATGCTGGAGTTTATCTTTTAAATGACATTTTGTTTAAAGACTTTGAACGTGGTTTATTGTGACCAGCGGTTCCTTTATGTCTCTGGCCCGATATCATTACGACCTTCTCGCTAAGAATATGGTTGTTGCAGAATGAGTCAATGACGGGTCTCATATGTGGAACAATCCAGAATTCTGAAATACTTCACATACGTGGGACATCTATAATCTGGTCACAATTTGCTATTTTTGTCATTATTGTCCCAAAGAGAATTAATATCAGAGAATAAGAAATAAAAACTCCTAGGACATTGGGATTATGAAGAAATAATGAAAATCCTGAAGAATAGGAGGTGCCATCACCTTGCGGGGATGTTGGAGGGTTAACACTGAAATATAAAGTTGTCAGATATTCTGTTTGGCAGATCAGATGCAATCAGGACAATGACTGCAGAAGGTAATAGAAGAGAGAGGTGGAAGGTTATAAAGAGACGGTGCAGATACGGCCATCGCACGCGCATCGCTCCGAGGTATATTCCAATCTACATGCTTCAGGAATGAAGGAATTTTCAATCTCTTTGCTATCATTTTCGATATCATTAATCCTAAACACTCCATTTTCCATGCTTGCCCGCCCAGGCCCCCAGAAAAAAACTCTTCACAAAGTGACACGTATTCATCACTCGCTAGTCAGCGGCCTGAAGAGCGGAATATAATATTAGCATTGTGTTATGGCAGCCACAAGCTAGATGACACAGATCGATCACCTGTGACAATTCTGATTCACTGTCACTTCCTCCATCTCTGACATTTGTTTTGCTAGTAAAGAGGTAATTGTGTGACATTAGTATGGCGGCAGCCGCCTCCCCGCACACCCTCCAGAGCAGTAAGAGAAGGAAGTGTCTCCATTATAAATGAGCCTCCTACAGCCCTCTCCATTAATAAGGTGGCCAGCACCATGTCTAGAGGGGAACGCCGCCCGTCTACCACCGTCTCATGATGGTGGAGGGAACAGACGGCACAGAAGGTCCTGGCCCAGACACATTGACATCTCTATATTGGCTGTCCTACACCCCTCCATTAAAAAGATGGCCCAGACAGACAGACAGACGGATGGACAGACAAATAGATTTCTTTCCTTTTGGGAAAAGCTGACCTCCCAAAAGGATATGGAAGCATCTTAGGCCTGAAAGCACAAAAATACCGGATTATATTTATCAAGTTAATTTTAAGAAAAATGGTATCAGTCAGTATTGCCCCACAAAAACAAGAATGTCCCATCACTTATCTGCCATCGTGCTTTTATCAGCTATCTGCTCTAACATGCTATCTCATAATATAACTGTCCCCAGTGTGCCTTACCCTAAATATCACTCCCCGGGTGCCTTACCCTTCACATCTGTCCCC
>NC_092865.1:162123-166357 GCF_032062135.1 Pyxicephalus adspersus | reverse complement strand
ACATCTGTCCCCAGTGTGCCTTACCCTAAATATCACTCCCCAGTGTGCCTTACCCTTCACATCTGTCCCCGGGGTGCCTTACCCTATACATCTGTCCCCGGTGTGCCTTACCTATACATCTGTCCCCGGTGTGCCTTACCCTATACATCTGTCCCCGGTGTGCCTTACCTATACATCTGTCCCCGGGTGCCTTACCCTATATATCACTCCCCGGGTGCCTTACCCTATACATCTGTCCCCGGGTGCCTTACCCTAAACCCTCAACCCACAGCTGATCCAGAATACCTGTATATACAGAACCCCAAACCCACAGCTGATCCAGAATACCTGTTTATACAGAACCCCAAACCCACAGCTGATCCAGAATACCTGTATATACAGAACCCCAAACCCACAGCTGATCCAGAATACCTGTATATACAGAACCCCCAACCCACAGCTGATCCAGAACACCGGTATATACAGAACTATAAACCTACAGCTGATGCAGAATATCTGTATATACAGAACCCACAACGCACAGCTGATCCAGAACAACTGTATATACAGAACCCTAAACCCACATCTGATCCAGAACACCTGTATATTGAGAACCCACAATCCACTGCTGATCCAGAATATCTGCATATACAGAATCCTCAACTCACAGCTGATCCAGAGTACCTGTATATACATAAACTCAAACCCACAGCTGATCCAGAAAACCTGTATATACAGAACTCCCATCCCACAGCTGATCCAGAACACCTGTATATACAGAACCTCCAACCCACTGCTGGTCAGGATTACGAGTATATACAGAACTCCCAACCCACAGCTGATCTAGAACACCTGTATGTACAGAACTCCCAACCCACAGCTGATCCAGAAAACCTGTATATACAGAACCTCAAACCTACAGCTTACCCAGAACACCTGTATATACAGAACTCACAGCTGATCCAGAATACCTGTATATGCAGAACCCCCCAACCCACAGCTTGTCCGGAATACGTGTATGTATACAGAACCGTGATCCCCAGAACCCAGATCCACAAACCCACAGCTGATCCAGAACACCTGAATTTACAGAACCCCAAACCAACATCTGATCTAGAACAGCTGTATGTACAGAACTCCCATCCCACAGCTGATCCAGAACACCTGTATATAGAGAACCCTAAACCCACAGCTAACCAAGAACACCTGTATATACAGAACTCACAGCTGATCCAGAACACCTGTATATACAGAACTCACAGCTGATCCAGAACACCTGTATATACAGAACCCCTAACCCTCAGCTGATCCAGAATGCCTATATTATTATTATTATTATTATTATTATTAATAAACAGAACTTATATAGCGCCAACATATTACGCAGTGCTGTACATTAAATAGGGATATATACCCAACCCCCAACCCACAGCTGATCCAGAATACCTATATATACAGAACCCCAAACCCACAGCTGATCCTGAATATCTGTATATACAGAATCCTCAACCCACAGCTGATCCAGAATACCTGTATATACAGAACCCCAAACCAACAGCTTATCCAGAATACCTGTATGAACAGAACCCCCAACCCACAGTTGATGCAGAATACCTGTATATACTGAACCCCCAACCCACAGCTGATCCAGAATACCTGTATATCCTGAACCCCCAACCCACAGCTGATCCAGAACAACTATATACAGAACCCCCGACCCACAGCTGATCCAGAATACCTGTGTATGCAGAACCCCCTACCCAGAGCTAATCCAAAATACCTGTATATACAGAACCCCCAACTCAGCTGATCCAGAATACCTGTATATAAAGAACCCCCAACTCACAGCTGATCCAAAATACCTGTATATACAGAACCCCCAACTCACATTTAATCCAGAACACCTCTATATACAGAACCCCCAACTGACAGCTCATCCAGAACACCTGTATATACAGATCCCCCAACTCACAGCTGATCCAGAATACCTGTATATACAGAACCCCAAACCCACAGCTGATCCAGAATATCTGTATTTAGAGAACCCCCAACCCACAACTGATCCCGAACACCTGGTAATACAGAACACCAAACCCACAGCTCATCCAGAATACCTGTATATACAGAACCCCCTACCCACAGGTATCCAGAATACCTGAATATACAGAACCCACAACTCACAGCTGATCCAGAACACCTGTATATACAGAACCCAAAGCTGATCCAGAGCAGCTGAATATACAAAACCCAAACCCACAGCTGATCTAGAATATGTGTATATACAGAACCCCGAACCCACATCTGATCCAGAACACCTGTTAATTCAGAACCCCAAACCCACAGCTGATCCAGAATACCTGTACATACTGTGGTAGTGCATTGGGCGTTGCTCATGGTAACGGGATGCTTACTGAGCAGAGGCAGCAGTCTCCAAAAGTTCAAAAAAACAGCAGTATTTATTTGTTTAGGCAAGTGTTACAGCACTCTCCAGCACTTCCCAACAAAAAGAACAAACAGTAGCCCGGCTGGGCCTCTGGCTATCTAACTTAGGTGCTCTCTCCTATTAACACACACCAAATCAACACTGTTTCACTCACAGTTCCAATCTGGTTTTGCCTACTGGCTTTCCTGAAGCTCTGTCCAATCTAATGCGGCCAGGAACCCACTGTGGCTCCCTTCTCCTGCCTGGAACAGATTCTGGCTCCCTTCACAGCCTGGAACCCTCTGGTTGCCTTCTCAGCCTGGAACCCCCTGGCTGCCTTCTCAGTCTGGAACCCTCTGGCTGCCTTCTCAGACTGTAACCCTCTGGCTAACATCTAAGCCTGGAACCCTCTGGCTGCCTTTTCAGCCTGGAACCCTCTGGCTGCCTTCTCCGCCTGGAACCCTCTGCCTGCTTTCTCAGCCTGGAACCCTCTGGCTCCCTTCTCAGCCTGTAACCCTCTGGCTGACTTCTACGCCTTGAACCCTCTGGACTTCTAAGCCTGGAACCCTCTGGCTGCCTTCTCAACCTGGAACCCTCTGGCTGCCTTCTCAGCCTGGAACCCTTTGGCTACCTTCTCAGCCTGGAACCCTCTGTTGGCCTTCTCAGCCTGTAACCCTCTGGCTGACTTCTACGCCTGGAACCCTCTGGACTTCTAAGCCTGGAACCCTCTGGCTGCCTTCTCAACCTCGAACCCTCTGGCTGCCTTCTCAGCCTGGAACCCTTTGGCTACCTTCTCAGCCTGGAACCCTCTGTTCGCCTTCTCAGCCTGGAATCCTCTGGCTGCCTTTTCAGCCTGGAACCCTCTGTTCGCCTTCTCAGCCTGGAACCCTTGGGCTGCCTTCTCAGCCTGGAACCCTCTGGCCGACTTCTAAGCACCCTCCAGTCTGCAACACAGTTGCTGATCCACTTCCCTCAGCCTCTTGCTGATCAATTTCTTCTCTCTCTTGCATCTGAGTGCAGGTGCACATTTACCCAGTCAGGATTGGGTTGGGCCAAGGAACCCACCCTTTCACTCCTTTAGCCGGCTCCAGGGCCTTAAAGAACCTGGTTTCTTTCTAAGAACACCTCACATCGCAAACACCCTCACTTTCATTTTTCTGGAGCCTTTAATACACTTTCCTGCCACTCTTAGTGACATTCTGTCACAATACAGAACCCCAAACCCACAGCTCATCCAGAACACCTGTATATATAGAACCCCAAACCCACAGCAGATCCAGAACACTTGTATATACAAAACCCCCAACCCACAGCGGATCCAGAACACCTGTATATATAGAACCCCCAAACCCACAGTTGATCCAGAACACTTGTATATACAAAACCCCCAACCCACAGCGGATCCAGAATACGTGTAAGTACAGAACACCCTACCCACAGCTGATCCAGAATACCTGTATATACAGAACCCCAAACCAACAGCCGATCTTGAACACCTGTATATACAGAACCCCCAACCCACAGCTGATCCAGAATACCTGTGTATACAGAACCCCCAACCCACAGCTGATCCAGAATACCTATATATACAGAACCCCCAACTCACAGCTGATCCAGAATACCTGTGTATACAGGATCCCCAACTCACAGCTGATCCAGAATACCTGTATATACAGAACCCCCAACCCACAGCTGATCCAGAACACCCGTAAATACAGAACCCTCAAGCCACAGCTGATCCAGAATACCTATATATACAGAACCCCCAACTCACAGCTGATCCAGAATACCTGTATATACAAAACCCCCAACCCACAGCTGATCCAGAACACC
>NC_092865.1:161161-161632 GCF_032062135.1 Pyxicephalus adspersus | reverse complement strand
CAGGTTACCACGACCAGAACTTGTTGGTTCCTATCAGGTTACTGCGACCAGAACTTGTTGGATCCCCGCAGGTTACTGTGACCAAAACTTGTTGGATCTCCTCAAGTTAACGCGACCAGAATTTGTTGGATCCTCTCAGGTTACTGCGATCAGAACTTGTTGGATCCCCTCAGGTTAACGCGACTAGAACTTGTTGGATCTCCTTAGATTAACGCGACCAGAACTGTTGGATTCCCTCAGGTTAACACAACCAGAACTTGTTGGATCTCCCCAGGTTACTGCGACCAGAACTTGTTGGATCCCCTTAGGTTAGCGCAACCAAAACTTGTTGGATCCCCTCAGGTTAACGCAACCAGAACTTGTTGGATCTCCCCAGGTTACTGCGACCAGAACTTGTTGGATCCCCTCAGGTTAACGCAACCAAAACTTGTTGGATCCCCTCAGGTTAACGCAACCAGAACTTGTTGGATC
>NC_092865.1:131620-159249 GCF_032062135.1 Pyxicephalus adspersus | reverse complement strand
TATGAGAACAGAAAGCAGCAACAGTTGTGTAAGAAAAGATATTCCAACGTTTTGTCACAATATTCATAGTACGCGGGGCACAGAACTATAAAGAGATAAAAGGGTGCAAGATTTCATCTGGGCTTTTACTTTTGAAAGTTTAGAATGTGTGACAGGTTCACCTTAATGATGACCGGGGATAATGATTATGGAGGAAAATAAAGAAACACCCAAAACCGCTGGCCCACATGGGTCATGCAAACATAGCAGAGCTAAGCGGCCACATTCAGAATTTATTGTTTGACCTGCTAAAGGATTTGTAGTTCTGTTCAGCCAGTATTGTGATCCCACTTTTCTCTATGGCTCCTATATGAAAACTTTTGTCATTTTTAGATGAAAAGGTTTAAACTCACATGGGATTCATGTTTTCTTCCTGTTTCTTGCTGGAGAGATTTTTTGACATCCTACCCTGGGCCAGCAGTGAACAGAATGTGGCTACCAAATATTTTATTGCCCTCTGGACCTCTCTGGATGTTTCAAGAGAAAAGGGCAATACCTGATTTTCTAAAGAAAAAACCCCTAAATCTTGGGGATTTGGGGAAACTGGAAGGATTGGCCATACATGGGAGCAGGATTTTATCTGTAACCATCAGCCATTCGTACAATTAGCCCAAGCGGCTACAAGGAGGACATTTTCCATAACACTTTCCACAATGTGGACATTTTCCATGCTCAAAGCACTTCCATGGTCTTCCTGCTTGTTAGCACAGACAACATTTTATAAGTTTGTGTCCTCACAACTTCAGCACAACTTTGCAGTCTCCATAAAGTTGTCACAGATTGCTGGCATGCAGTTTGTTTATTTTCCGCCAGGTGGCGCCAGAGCTCCACACGAGGCTCCTCATTCTGCATGGATCAGATGTCTCAGCCAATTATCAGATTTCTGCTCAGATTTCATTCCAAAGATCTTTATTCTCTGCCAGTAAATCCATCATCAGATTTGAGTATGTATTAATCAGACAGAGAGTGTCAGCTCTGTGGGAAAGGAACTTCATCATCTCATAGTAATATCACAGTATCAGCTCTTTGTATTAATTTACCTGACACAAATTCTACAAAGAGACAGGTTCTCTTTTATACTATAACAAGAAGTACTTGTCAGCCATGTAGTGTATGTGGGACGAAATGGAATCTATTTCCAGATTATCATTAAGGAATCTATTCATGGGAAAAGTCAGATATAGGGAATATTATTCCATAATTATTTATACCTATTTAATGTACAGCGCTGCGTAATATGTTGGCGCAATACAAATCCTGTTTAATAATAATTAATAATAATAATAATAATAATAATACTTCAAAAAGCTTAATACAAGGATTGGGTAAAAAAAAAAGTCTCCCTTTGGGTTAGATATCACTCATATATGGCCCTGTGCAAACACTGATAGGTGATGACCCATTTATGGAAGAATCTTTATTGATGGTTAAGAATAGTTCTGGAGGTTCGGACTTCCAGCGTGTCATCGGGTTCTCATCACATTTCAATGATATGGGAAAGGGTTAATGGGTTTCAGCCTTCTCTGGTAGTAAAATCATTTTTTGTTGTATTGAGAATTTTATGACATTACAGAACCATTTATCTTGGCAGTTTTGGGTCTCTGGTGTAAAAAACCCGTTTATCTGGAAGCAAGCGCAGAACTTCCCCGGCACTTTGTTCTCATAATTTCACCCAAACTTTTATTGTACAGAAAACAAGCGACGGCACACCAGGATGCGGTAGAACGTCGGCGGTGAGGCGCTTTGTCTGTCATAATAATCCTGACCTGTTTTTGCACACAAGAAGGCCGCATAGGAAGTAGCGAAGCGCCCGATGATGGATGAGTTAACGCGAGGTGTTATACATTTTTAATAGCACAATTGCTCCATTAATTCCTCCTCTTTTTTCTTTTTAATGTGGAAATAGTCATAATTCCTGGCAGATTAGGATAGATATAGAGCGACAGCCTCTCGTGCTCAAGGTATTTGTCAGACATAATTCATTCAGAAGGCCATAATGCAGTCATCCATCATCTGGACGCAGCGCGGCGCTCGGGGCTGTGTGGACTCTGCCGCTTGATGTATTAGGTAACATATGCAAGCTATGAATTATCAACTGAAAGAAGTCAATTATCCACTCTAAAAATGAGTGCCTGGGCACCAATAGCCCCGGGGCCCTTTTTGTATTTACCAAATGATTTCTAGGCGAGAAGAAAGGGGGGGATTTTCCTCGCTCTCTCCGATGTTTTTTCTATTTTTGTATTTTTCGGAGACCAGCCTTCCCTGAACTCACTAAACAGAGAACATTTTGAACTTTTAATGCAATAATCCATTTTTATATACACCTTCCTTAATAACTGGAGCCGTAAAACATGGCGAAGCGGCGGGCTCGGTGACTCACCGGCTCCTATCTGGTCTCTGTCCGGCCTTCAATCAGCGGCATAGCTGGCGTGTGACAGAGGACGCTAATAGACTGGCGAGGACAGGGAATAGCCGGCGCTTTTCTGGCTCCCCTGTTAGCGGCCCCGAACCTTTTCATCTCTTTAGACATTGATTTCCGCAGTCAGCAGATCGGGGCGCAGCGCTGCACCGTGACACTTAGGGAAATGAGGTCATTAGAGGGAATTATAGAGAGTTTGATAGCTCTGTAATAGGTTTTAATGATGGAATTTAACATGTGCTCCCATCAGGGACAGGTTTGATGTACGTTCAGACAGGCCATTTAATAACCTGTGCTCAGCGCTTGAGCCCGGGACTAGAAGAGCCTAATAGAGCCGCTAAAAATAAAATCCCTTTACCAATTCATTATTCTTTATACACGACCTTATTTCCTTCCCATCCCCACAAATAAAGGTCTCCAATAGATATGCCGGGTTTATTTCCTGCTTGTCTACAAAAGGGGAAGAGCTGATAATAATGAGGAGCCATAAACCTCCATCAGTGAATCTGGGATGAATGTGATGCTGGGGTCATCATAGAATAATCTCCCGTTACACCACCAGAAACTTCTGTAATTTAGGAATATTATTCACAATGCCCCACGGCCTGTGATGTATCCAATGTTAGCCTGCTTATGGGTGACAGGTCCACTTTATATTAGAAAAAAAAAACACTTTGTCTTATTTTCACAATATATCTCCCTTCCATTCTGTCCTATCTGACTGCTTTGTTCCCCCTTTCCCTCTCCTCCTCCAGCCTCCTCTTCTCTCCTTCCGGCCTTCTCTTCCTTCCTTCCAGCCTCCTCTCTTCCTTCCAGCCTCCTCTCTTCCTTCCGGCCTCCTCTCTTCCTTCCGGCCTCCTCTTCTCTCCTTCCAGCCTCCTCTCTTCCCTCCTTCCGGCCTCCTCTCTCTCTTCCTTCCTTCCTTCCTTCCCTGTCCCTTCTTCCAGCCTCCTTTCTTCCTTCCAGCCATTTCTTGGACCGCTCCTGCCCCACCTTCCATAGACAATAACTGCTGCATGAAAATGAAGTGCCTGAGTTGTATCATCCAATCAGATTGTCTGTTTTTTTGGGATCCGCTCTTGTAAAATTGCATCCAGGATTTTTGGGCCTGATGTTGTATTTGGAGCAGCAGAAGATATCGATGATTTCCATTCCCTAGTCCGGGGCCCGGGGGTCCTGCAGAGGCATTTATCGATGGCTGGATAGGAGAGTTCCCCAGAGGAGTAATCATGTTGTGTGCCATTAATGATCTCTGGAGTGAAGGGCACTAATTAGCGTCTGATCCCGGACATTTCTCCATACACAGAGCATGCTGCAAGGGGGGCCACAGGTAAGTGGGCCACAGGTAAGTGGTCCCAGTGTGCCCTCCGCAGATTCTTCCACACATGGGTGCCAAGAAATGGTTAAGGAGCCGAATGAATCCAATGACAGATCTGTCTTGTGACATTATTTCCAGAGCAGCTTAACACCGAGACTACAGAGGAAGCTGCGACTTAATTCTTAAATCCCTGATGAACTTCCAGAACAAGTTAGAACAGGCAGGCAGGAAAATTCTGGTGATTTATAGAGAGAACTTTCAATTATTTAAGGAGCCGTCCCCAGTGCCATAACTTTAAGTATGAATCAAGTGAGCTGACTGGGAGATTTGTCACCGCGTGTTAGATCAATGGTAATTACCGCTATGACACGGCTTCTCTTATCATGTTACAGATCTCGCTGGCGCTAACACAAACTGCGGGCTGATCAATACTCGCAGAATTATGGCTCTCGGATGGACTGTGAGCACATTACAGGCAGCGCTCAGGATGGCGTTATACCCTGCAGGTAAAAGCAGCAGCGATTGTTCAGCGCCGGACACAACACCATCCATCACTTTAAGGAGCTCTCACCAATGCTGCATCTCACTCAGCCAGCAGAAAATGGCGCATTTACCTCTAAAACTTCACCAGTACAGAACAAAAGGGGATCTGCAGTGCAGCCGGGGCCCCTGATACTGCTCCTTTCCTTTACAGGCCTCCATTCTTATTCACCGAACACAGGTATAAAGAATATGGACGCCACATTTCCTCTTAATAGACATTGTGCTCCGTCCAGTTCTGCCATGGCGGAGGTAGGGAAGGCCTAATAGATACCTCATCATCTTCACCACAACTTCATGTCAATGTAACACATAAAGAGCATTTCTACAATAAGTCCTGCTCCAGTATGGCACCATCTATATCTCCTCTGCAGTGGCCCTTCAATGTCCCCTATCCCTCTCTCTACAGCATGGAGCCATGTGGACTGCTGAGGTGTGGTGCAGCATAGAGGTGTGCGGTGTGATGTGAACATGAATGAGGTGCAGAGTTTAGAACCGAAATATCTGGAAATGGGAAGATGGATTTTGGGAGGCAATGTGGAGGTTGTGGTCCTCAAACAAACTGGAGTCAGCTAACAGTTCCAGGACTAATGTATGGTATAGGATCATGAGGCACTAACATAGGGCAGACAGCAATCAGGGGTGGTCAGGATGATGCCAATTTGTGAGGAAAGGTCGTCGTCTGGATGGGCAGCAAACTTGGATGGCCGGTACAAAGCCAGGTTCAGAAGCCAGAGAAGCAACACACACTAGAGATCATGTAACTGGGCAGAGGATTGTGTGCCAGGTAGGTACCCATTTTTGCCACCTGAGAGAGTGCTAACTGAGGTACCCCAGATGGAATCTCCACTTCCGCACTCTTCACCTATAGCAAGCCGCAAATCTGCCTTGGCAGGCTAGTTGCACTGTCCCAGCACATGGTTGCCTTCAGGACTTCTGTACATAAGGGATGGTGTCTGGAGCGGGACTGACAGAGGTCCAGGAACCCACAGATAATTCACTGCAGGAGATTCCAGCAGAGAGCGGAATACAAAGGTCATTCACTGGAAATCGTTCCATCAGATGAGGTGTACAAGGGCAAGACACCAAGAGTTGGGGTCACAGGCAAAAGGTCGGTCCAAGCAGCATACAACCCAATATAACTCACCAGCAGGAAGTCAGCCCAGCTTATCACTACAACTGACACTGGTGACTGGAAGCAGAGCGACTATAAAGTCCCAGCAGCCAATGACAGCGCAAGATAGAGTTAGCTCAGCCTCATAGTGGTGCCGGGGATGCCATAAATCCATCAGGCTGCACGGCTAAAGGGAAGCCGGGGCCACTGCTATCTTAGTTCTCCTGGCTGCTGCAAGTGTCATCGCTGGACAGAATAAATCGTTTTTGATACCGCGATGGTGCACAGCATGTGATCACAGATAAGATAAGCATCTCCTAACATTACCCCCTGGTTGAGGAGGGGCCTCTGGACCCTACACCCACGTTTTTTCAGTATTACCACCTACAACCCTTGTCTGACGCCCAGAATCCCACTTTAAATTTTGTGGAGCTGGGGACCGGGGTTTGTCAGGAGTAGGCAGTTGCTGGAGAGTTTTAGCTGGAGTTTTCCTAAAATAAATAGAATCAGGAATGGAAGCTAAATAGGATCTTGCTTCAGGGAAGTTATACGTTGGGGCTTCTGCTTCAACATCCTCACTGGCAACAAAGAGAGGCCACGAACTTGCCAAGCACCTCTCAACACACGCGTCTCATAGGTGAGGCACAGACAACGCACCCAAACCAGGATGATTAGATTAGGCTCCACCCCCTACTAAAGATTGGTCAAATAGGTCATGGTTTGACTCCACCCCTTCTGAAATGAGCTCTGTCCCCTTCACCCTAAGGGACCAAATGATGAGAGGGCCAACAGGAGCCTGGAGGACTGAGAATAAGATGGTAAACCATGTGGAGAGAGACCCTAATCTTCCAAAACGATTGGTGCCAGCTACCTCCATTGACCTCTCTATGGTGACTTCATCATTAGGTCTGAGATTTGCAGATTCCCTGGGACCTGCGATCTCTTTGGAGACATCAGAGTATAACTGGAGACGGTCAGAAATCAGCTGAACACAGATATGGGGAGTAGTCAGACATGGTACGTTCGGCCATTATGCCATGGCAGATATCCCTGGCACCGGCGTGTCTAAAGTGAGAAGCAGAGATTGGACAGAGCATTCGACCTCTCCTGATCCAAGATGACCCTGCGGACCACCAAAGACATTAGCCATGGAATAGGCTGCATCCTCAGAAGGGCATCGTATGAATCTGTACCACTGATACCACCGATACCACTGATACTACCGATACCACCGATACCACTGATACACCGATACAACCGATACCACTGATACTACCGATTCAACCGATATCACCAATAGCACCGATGCCACCGATACCACCGATACAACCGATACCACTGATACCACCGATTCCACCGATACCACTGATACCACCGATGGCACTGAAACAACCAATACCACCAATACCACTGATACAACCGATACCAATTATACCACTTATACCACTGATACCACTGATACAACCAATAACACTGATACTACCGAAACCACTGATCGCACGATACAACCGATATCACCGATACAACCGATTCCACCGATACCACTGATACCACTGAAACAACCAATACCACTGATACATCCAATACCACTGATACAACCGATACCATTTATACAACTGATACCACTGATACCACCAATAACACCGATACCACTGATAGCATCGATACCACTGATACCAGCGATGCCACTGAAACAACCAATACCACCGATACCACTGATACAACCAATACCACTGATACCACCAATAACATTTATACAACCGATAACATACCACCGATACAACCGATACCACAGATACAACCGATGCCACCGATACAACCAATACCACTGATACCACCGATACCACTGATACAATCAATACCACTGATACCATTTATACAACCGATACCACTTATATCACTGATACTACCGATACAACCAATATCACAGCACCGATACCACTGATACCACCGATACAACTGATACCACCAATGCCACTGAAACAACCAATCCCACCGATACTACCGATACCACAAATGCCACTGATACCACCGATACCACTGATTCCCCTGATACCACCGATTCCACCGATAACACTGATACCACCAATACTACTGATACAACCAAAACCACTTATACCACCCATACCATCGATACCACTAATACCACCGATACAACCGATACCACTTTTACCACCGTTTCCACTGATACCCCTGATACCACCGATTCCACCGACACCACTGATACCACCAATACTACTGATACAACCGATACCACTTATACCACCAATTCCCCTGATACCAACAATACCACTTATACCACTGATACCACCAATACAACTTAAACCACCGATGCCACCAATACCACTGATACCACCAATACAACCGATTCAACCGATACCACTTACACCACCGATACCACCAATACCACCGATTCAACCAATACCACTTATACCTTTGATACCATCAATTCCACCAATACCACTGATATCACCGATACCACCAATACCACTGATACCACCGATACCACTTATACCACCAATGCTTACACAATGCTTACACTGTCATAACCCAAATACAAAGATTGATATTGACAGCACTGACTTTTTTAGGCGGACACAGAAAGAGTAATAATTACATTGTATGATATATATTATATTAAGGTCCCAGACAATGTAAATTTTTATCTCATTTGTTTAAATTATTCGTAGAATAAATCAACCTAAACAATCGGATTTTACATAAAAACTTTCTCTAATGTTATAAATGTGAACATGGCAGAAACATGAAGTACAGTGTGGTCTGTGTATGAAATATCTGGATTTCTAAGAGCGGTGAGATGATTCTGAACCATGAATGTGTAAACTTCAAACACTACAAACGCCGGCACTCCCTGCACTGGGTGTGTTGTCAGTAGGATCTTCCAGTCTTATCCTGTAACAAAACCACAGTACCTGGAAACCCGGATCTTCCAGTAAGAATCTAAAACCAAACCACAGTACCTGGAAACCCGGATCTTCCAGTCTAATCCTGAAACCAACCCACAGTACATGGAAACCTGGATACCACCGATACCACCGATTCCACCGATACCACTGACTGATCCGGGTTTTCTGTTGGACCAGCACAACTCCTCTGCTGAGGACAATTGATTGGGATCCTGTAAGGAGCTGAGTCCTGAAGTTAATTATTTTTGTGCTTTTGTTATGTTTTGTAGATGATTGAATTATGCTGAAACTAGTTGTACTCTTCTTATCAGTAAACTAACGTCCGCTTCCCCCCTTTTGGCCTTGAAACTCTTCCTTTGCTCCCTTCGGCCATTTATCTGTTCTCCTGACATGAATATCTTATTCTAAGGGAACCACAAAGAAATCCGTCATGTCTGCTAATTGTAGTCATCACGCCTCTGAGCTGTCATATAAACTGTGTGCAAACAAGAAAGTATTCAGTCTAACCACACATTGTATGCGTGTGTTACATTCTTCCAGCGCTGTAAACAGAAGTGATCAGAAAAGAGGGAAATATTGATCCGGGATCAATAGGAAATCGCTAAAAACTGCAGTACAACACATTTGGAAAGTCGTGGCATTTTTGTGAGTATTTATTTCCTCTCATGAAGGTCACAGCACTCTCTATATTAAACCAGTTTTGCTCAGACATTACTCAGGGTCCCTCGGGAAATCCTGGACTGAGATGCTGGCATGTTAATCATGGTGCCTGTACAGTTCCTGGCTGTGTTCAGACACAAATCAGCCTCTGCAGCAGCCTTGTGACCACCAAGTCTGATCAATGGAGGAGACTGATTGACTTACTGTTTGGGTTGGGGCCGATCATGAAGTTGGCTCCAGCATTGCACATTTGGTTCCATTTGGGTTGAATTGGGTTTACAAGATGGGCTTTACCATAATGCCTTAATATAGGACTGAGCGGACTATAAAAGTAAGCTACAAGATAAATGTGACAGCTAAAACTTTCACTGCATTGGGGACTGTAAATTGTGTTAGGACTGCGAGCTGTAGGTGGCTGACGATATTAGCGTCCATTTCTATTATTAGTGGTCTGCTATGCATTGCAGGGTCACACTCAGATATTCCAACTTACTTTGCAGATTCACATTGTACATGGGAACTGGGAAACTCCTTTTCAGCATCTTCAGTTTTATTCTAACATTATATATTATTATAGGAGTGCAGCCTCCTGGTTCTGTCCTGGATTCTGCTTCCTCTCACTTCAAATCTTTGTTTGCCACTCAACCCAGTTATTTCTCATTGCTGCCATAGAGTGGTCAGGAAAATGTAACCTTTGTCTTCTGTAATTTCCCTTGCAATTATTTTCCTGACCACTCTACGGCAGGAAGCTTCTGGAAAAATGGAGCAGGATGCTTATAGAAATACATCAGCAAGTTCTCATGTGTAAGCATATGAACACAGAAATAACTGCTGCTTCATTCTCTGCTGCTTCCCCCTCCGCTGCTTCATTCTCTGCTGCTTCCCTCTCCGCAGCTTCCTCCTCCGCTGCTTTCTTGTCCGCTGCATCCCCCTCAGCTGCTTCCCCCTCCGCTGCTTCCCTCTCCGCTGCTTCCCTCTCTGCTGCTTCCCCCTCCGCTGCTTCCCTCAGTGCTGCTTCCCCCTCCGCTGCTTCCTGCTGCTTCCCCCTCCGCTGCATCCCTCTCCGCTGCTTCCCTCTCCACTGCTTCCCTCTCCGCTGCTTCCCCCTCCGCTGCTTCCCTCTCCGCTGCTTCGCACCCCCTGCAGCTTCCCTCTCCGCTGCTTCCCTCTCTGCAGCTTTCCTCTCCGCTGCTTCCCTCTCCGCAGCTTCCCTCACTGCTGCTTCCCCCTCTGCAGCTTCCCTCTCTGCTGCTTCCCTCTCCGCTGCTTCCCTCTCTGCAGCTTCCCTCTCCGCTGCTTCCCCCTCCGCTGCTTCCCTCACTGCTGCTTCCCCCTCCGCTGCTTTCCTCTCTGCAGCCTGAATGTATGAGTGGACCTCACATAGGCCTCGTATCATTATTATTATTATACAGGATTTATATTACGTAAATGATAACGGGCTCCTGGCAGCCATTGCCTCAGTCCCCGACATATACTGTGTCCATGTGATAAACCTGGTACTCCAATACCTCCTAACCAAATACTTCAGTTTAAGTCCAGGAAATTCTGCCCTCATTCCAATATTCTTACCCCGCCGGCTCACTGCATGGATTTGCAGCATCAACACAAGCTATCGGAATCCAGGCTGATATGTGTTGTCTCTATAGGCCTTATTTATTAAAGCCATCAGTGAAGCTGAGTGATCCAGCAAACCTGGAATGGATTTCCTAAAATCATTTGCTTTTCTTTAGCAAATGTTTTCAGTCCTAGACCAGATTCATTCCAGGTTTGCTGGATCACCCAGGTTTTCCCATCTATCCTCTGCAGTCTTGGAGAGCTTTAATAAATCAGTCCCTAAATATTAGAATTCAATCTTTCCTATGTTTCAGTAACATGCCATGGCCTTTGTGTATGTATATGAGATGTACTCCATGCTACAAAGGCGGACTTCCATATAACGTGTCGGTCGTCAGTGACGCCATTCCATGGGGTTCCTTGGGGTGCAGGAGGAGGAAGGTCTGACATGTAATGAATATTTTAGGAAAACTTCACCTGTGAGACAATGAATAATTTAAGAAGCCTCGGGGCTGATAAGTGAAACATTTCAAGGCTTTGTCTAGACTTGGTTGTCTGATGAACAGAATGATTACCTTGCAGAATCTGCATTGGGACTGATATGTAATAGGAATGCCAGCCATTCACTTACCTGGGTGAATGAACACTTTGCAAGAAATCATTCACTTAGCTTAGTGAATGGAGGGAAAGCTGAATGTGTAAAGAAATCTTTAAAGAAAATCATTGACATGTCAGCTAACAAAGAAATTTCCAACATTCAGGGCCTGCTCATCATAGGCTGCTCTTTAGGATTTGTTGGTGCTGCGGGTGGTACCGTGGTATAACCATGTAATGGGGCTGCCATCAAAACTTTCCGGACCCCCTTCCTTTATGTCCAATCAGGGCCCGGTACAGAAGACTCATTGACTGCAACTGACGGACGGCTTTGTAATGATGAAAGTTTATATAATTATCAAACATTATAATGTTGCTGTATATTGCGATATGTCTTGAATTCATTAGGACTCATAAAGTTACTGACAGGTCCACTTTATAGCAGAGGTAATTGGTTACAACATCCAGGAGGTGGCGCTCTGGTGATACAGATTTTGGCATAGGATTTCCCATCCAGAATTTTATGATGATGGACAATGGTCAGGTTGTGGGGCATTGTAAGGGTTACTCGTTGTTTCCATGGTTCTTCCTGGTTGTTATGCAGAGAGTAAGACATGGAGTTGTTACACAAAAAGAATTAATGAACAGACGGTGTATGGGCCAGCCAGGGTTTATTTGCCGACACTAATATTTGTCCTGTGTAATTAGCATTGAAGCGGCTGCAGCTTTAATGATGGTGGAAGTTCAGGGATGAAAGGTCTTTTCATCTGCAGATCCAGTTTGTGCAATATGTGAATATTTATTGGTTGGTGGAGATGTATAAAAGGAGTTCACATTTTTATGCTTTTCCATGATCTCACATCCAGACTCATTCTTCAGGGAAACTTTTCTGATTTCATGGCTTCCGTGTCTGATTCTTGTCCCTCTTTCATCGTATTATTATACACATCTAATCTTTTATTTAGTTATTATCCTCTAAAGTCCAGCATTTCGTTGTAGTGTCCCTATGTTTGTGTCAATATGTTACAATTTGGTCATACAATGATTGCCATGAGATCTATCTTTACACAAACTATGCTAATAAAAACTTGCAAATATGAACTTTAGGGGAAAAGTCTCCATTTTCTCCTGGCTTATGCCGGCTGTACCACCCCATACTAATAATAAAGACGGGAAGCTGTAGGACCAGGAGCTCCAACCTTTCATTGAGTCCTGCAGAAACCCAAGGCTGGTGAGAATACCCTTTCATATCAGTGAAGCTGGGTGATCCAGCAAACCTGGGATGGATCTGGCCCAGGGTTCAAAACATTTGCTAGCAAATTGCTGAAGAAGTCTATTCCAGGTTTGCTGGATCACCCAGCTTCACTGATGAAATTGTATTCTCCCCAGTCTTTGGAGAACTTTAATAAATCGGGCCCCTAGAGAGCACGGAAAACTCCAATTTAATATAACAAATTAAGCCAATTCTCTTCCTTCCCTAGAAAGCCTCCAGGATAAATGTGAAATCATAGGAACACGGCTATCTTCTAGCTGAAGATGCTATTTGCCTGCATTTCCTACTCATCACTTTAATATTTCCTATAGCATATAGAGTTATACAAAGAGCATTGCAAATAATAATAATATGCAACAATGCAGGTAATGCTCGTCATCATGTAAATCTGAACACATCGGGTGAAATGCATGTGAATGTTTAAGGTGCCCACAGATGTCTGCAGTCTGATATTCTTTTCATCTATCCTATTGCCATCATATATATCTATGAGATTGTCAGCCACCTTACACACTGATGTGTGATGAGCGGTAATGGCACACAACAGAATGTTTTCCTATATCTAAGCCAGGGATGGGAATGCTAAAGCATTGTGGGAAATATGGAAAGGAGAGGAATGGGAAGTGATGGAGATGGAAAATAATGACTGGGGAAATTGGGTCAAACTTGAGGAGGACAAGTAATGGCAAATGAGGAAAGATTTGATGATGGGAAATAATAACGGAAAGTTTGTGTCTTATTAATAAGGGACAGTAATAGGCTAATGGTTTGTGTTCGACTCTTGGATGTATATGGCTGACTCTGAGTCTAAGCAGTAACCAGGTCTTCTCTAGGGCCCCAAGTGGTGAGGATGTTGTGCTGCTGGTTACTGCCAGGTTGTGGTCCTAGGGCACACCAGGGTGGGCAGGATAATACACGGTACCAAAACAGTAGACAGAAGAATTGATCAGATCACAAGCCATGGATCCAGGAAATAAATACAGGTGACACAGGGCCACTGCAGATACTGGAAGCAACAGGAGGCACAGGTGACACAGGGATAACCACAAACTGGGCAGCAAGGGAAGGTGTAGAGGAAATGCTAAGCAGAGCACTGGTGGAGACACGTTGCACAAATGCTGAGTGCTGTGTGTGAGCTAGCTAAACACCCAGGAATGATTAATAGGCTATTTCCTGATTGGCCGGCTGGATAGGCAAAACTGATAAAACATGGAAGAGCAGGCACACCCAGGGTTAGAAATGCCCGCATGTGCAGGAGAGAGGTGCCTGTGCTTTAGTGAGGAATGTTAGTTGGCACTCTTTTTAGTCATTTTGATTGATGGAACTAAATCATTCTGCTTTATTTACCAACTAATATTTACAAGATATTACAAGATTTTCTTTTCTGATTTATTGGAAGATTATATTTACATAGTAGGTTAGGTTGAAAAAAGACCTAAGTCCATCAAGTTCACCCACTATGGAAATAAACATATCCCAGTTATAAAACCCTATAAGACATAGTTGGTCCAGAGGAAGGCAAAAACACCCCCGGGTACAATTTACCCCAACAGGGGAAAAATTCCTTCCTGATCCCATGAGGCAATCGGATGTTCCCTGGATCAGCAGTCTCTGGTATTTTTACTTTAAATCCTTAATCCCCAGTTATATTCTGTGCTAGCAGAGTATTTCAGGAGAGGAGAGTTATGCAGAATCGGGGGAGAGGAGCTGGGACTTGCAGGGCCACTATTCTTTGCTATAAATGGAAGGTGATTCCACACATTGCATGAAGGAAGGAATTCCATGTGGTGTAATCAGTAACCATGGCAACTAGCCAGGAGTGCTATGATGAAGGGATTTTATGGTTTCTCTGGACATTATGGAGCTGCAATGTGCGGGGCCCTGGCTCTATGGATATGTCTGTGGGGGAGGGGTGGAATTGCATTGTATGGTCCATATCTCAGGAATATTATATTATATTATTATTATTAGGTATATTATTATTATTATTAGGAATATTATATTATTATATTATTATTAGGAATCTTATTTTAGTCCTTGCGGTGATTTGGCTGCTCACTATTATTGTCACTGCTCTAATAGAAAGAAAAGTAAGAAGCACGCTGTGATATTTCATTATTCCAGAAGTAAGAAGCCATTTGTATTATCACAAGGTCACATCATTAAACAAGCAACATTTACAGCAATTCTATGAACTCAAATCTTCCCATCAAGCCCTCGGTCCTGGAAGTCCGCACAATGAGCTGGAAGGTTGGAAACATAAAAACATTGATTTTTAGAGAGGTTTTGGTTGAGTTTGTTCCTTGTTGTCACAGAATACAAATGTTTGCATCCCAGAGAATGATTCTACACACGGGCCAAGCACCGAGCTCTATGACTTTTTCAGCAGGTTTATCAGAGTTCTCCCCGGCCTGGCCACTCTTCCGATCCTTAGCTCTCCCCGCATCCAGATTGGGAGATTTGCCGCAGGGCAGGTAAGTGTAAAGATTATCAGAATTCTCCCCACTGACTCTAGGTAACTGGATCTCTGGGTAAATTAAGCTGCACAGACTCTCCGCCTGTACTAAATTTAGCAGCTGGGCCATTACCCTCCATAGTGAAAAGTTTGCATGTTTTGGTATTTTCGTGCACGGGGGAGGACTTGTGGGATGACACAGGTGAGTTGGTTGGGCTCAGCTGAACGGCAGTTGTATCCTGCACGGTGTGCTCACTGGTCTCTATTTCAAAAGCCGCATTTCCTGGCTTAATGAAGCCAATATTGGATCCTGGCTTGGCCTTTCTGGCCCCATGCGCGGGAGGTCTTCTGCTACAAATGCAGCAAGCACCAAAAAAAGCAAATGCCACAACTAAAAGAATGGGTCCAATGATGATTGGAGGGTTATTCATGGGTAAAAATGTCCCGAAAGCAAAAGCCCCAACTAGAGTTATGTTTATTCCGGCTAGCATGATGCAAAGCCCGCAGGCGCAGCACAGTGCTGGGGAGGGCAGTCCGTGGGGCCGAGTTTTCTTTTGCGCAGGTTTTTGACCCAATGATGATTTGCTTTTGTCAGTGAACATCATGTTTTCTGCTCTGTATGGCTTGTTCTCATTCCAAACCTTGCTGCAGCCTGCAGGAAATAAAAAGAATTTGTTATTATTTCTTAGGATTATAGATTATAGGATTATCCATTACACCTCATATATAGAATGACGCTGCTGATCCTTGGTAAAAGTCTCCACTACAACCAACAGCCACAAAGCATCCTAGCAGTCTCTGCTCCATTGTTACCCCGACAAGGAACGCCATCACACCTAGCCCCGGCAAGAATATCCATTGAAGGAAAGTCGAAGCGAAGGTCTCCACCATTTACTCTGCACCACCAAATATTGGGATCGCTCCTAATAACCCCAGCAATGGCCGTCAGCCCCCAGCAACATACCCCACCACTTCCTTCTGTCTGTCCCCCAAGATCCATTATTGTGTGAGGTCTTTCCTGAATATTGGAAATCTTGTGTATAACATATCATTGTAATGGCTTTTATGTGGTTAACAAACAATATTCTGATTGGAGACGATGCTTCTTCATAGTGGCAGCGTCTGAATAATGAAAATACAACATGGCTTCTCTCTGTATGTCCTCCATACCTAGGGGTGACAAAATGTCTCCGTGTTTGCTTTATTGGGAAGCTGTGGGTCACCAACGTCTGCACAAATCGGACAAAATTAGGAGAGGAACGTCATTTGGGATCTATTGGAGCTTACTCTTACATTTTGGACATTTTCAAAGACTAACAAACAACCTGGCTGACGATTTATTCCTTGTGTGGCTGACGGATTACCTGTGACCTGGGCGTGCCGGAATCTCCTGTACAGGTGTTCTCTGGGCTCCGGGGACAACCATGTGCCAGCCGAGGCTGATTTGGGGCCTGCTATAGGCAATTCATGATTTAGATTGGGGGACTGCAGTCTGGTCCCTACAATAATCCTTAAAAAAGGGAGAAATGTAGCAAACAAAAGCTAAAATGTTAATGTTTGGGAGCATTATTTGTAAGCTATTTGTCCTTTCATGTGTACGGACATAGACTTTGTGATATGGAGTGATGGCTGCACCCCAAAATATTGCACCACCATCTTCCTTTTCTTCTTCTTCCCTTTAGTCATTTTATGTGGCCATGCCAGGATGAGGTGCGTGGAACGGGATTGCCAGGTTTCCCCATCAAGCAAGCTGACGCTACACATGTTCAGCTCCAACCTGCAATCAGAGAAGACATTGCTTGTCCTTTCTGCAATTATTATTATTATTATTATTATTATTATTATTATTAAACAGGATTTATATAGCGCCAACATATTACGCAGCGCTGTACATTAAATAATGGCAATAATATAATATTCATCCAAATTATCACCGCACCTAAATCTGCAATCATTCCCTCTTCCCTTTATTATATATTATACGCGACACATGGCCCCATTAGTGGCCAGGCAATATGATTCCATGGCCATGTTTTGGTCAAATCTATGTTATCCATAGCCAATAGGATGGTAAGGACACGGGAGGAAAGGCAGATTTATGATTTGCTGACATTGTTTTTCATCGTCCAAATGTTCCTGAAATATGTCATGACGGATATATTGGGATCTTATTGCTTTTTGTGTTAGTCTCTGACCAAGAAAAAGCAGTCAGTGTGTCAGGAGAAGGTCTGATCTGATGACTAGTTATTCATTTCTAGCTCAACACAAAAAGTTCAATTTTTAAGGTATGAATCTTCCAGGTCCATGTGGTTCAATGAGAGTAATTGATTCCCACCATGGAATATTTGAGGGAATATCGGATTCCCTGTTTTATAAATTGAGCCTAAAATGTATTAAAATTCAGAGGTTCAGCATTAAAACCGGGAAAACAGAATTTTTTGCAGAAGAGGTCAGTGATGGTCGTCCGTTTCATTAAAGTGATCCGTCCCTGGATTCTTTTCTCACCCTAAATACTGATAGGTTGATTATAAATATAGTTAAAGCAAAGCCGAGATTTAGACAAGAGGACGGAGGATGATTTATAGGATGAAGGTCCATAAATTTAGAAAGGTTTATATTTATTGGAATGAGATGATATCAATGTGTTGGTTAGGATAAGAGAGAAATTCCTTGTCTGAGGAGGAAGCTGATGGTCCATATATTTAACAAGAGTTTGAGGGTCTGTATATTTATTAGGAGTTTGATGGTCCCTATTGTCACAGATCCCCGCAGGTTCAGGTCTGTGCTTCCTTCTTGCCCACCCTCCTTGTAGTCCCCTTGCTGCCAGCACCATCTCTGCCTCTGGATCCAACTCTCTGCACACTTCCTGCTCCAGATCAGGTGATTCTCTGTCAGCTGCTCCCTTGCCTCAGAGAACCAGAGTATTCCGCAGACGCGTGCCCTCTGCTGGCAGGCATCTGAATAACCCCTTATCACCAGCACTCCCTCTGCTGGCAGGCATCTGAATAACCCCTGAGACTATCTTATCACCACACTCCCTCTACTGGTGGGATTGGTGTCTGCAGCTCACATGACCTACACCTATCACCCTTTTTAAGGAAGTGACCTGGCAACAGGAAGTTGCCTGGACAAAGGAGTTCCTTGTAGTTCTACTCCCAGGCTTATACTGCTCTGGTTTCTGCTTACTGGTCCAGTGTTATCCATGTACCGGCCCCAGCTTGGTTCCTGACGACTCTTGTTTGCTGCCTGCCCTGACTTTTTGGCTCGTTTGACTACTCTTTTGGATTTCCCTCTAGCACTATGTTTTGGTTCCTGCTTGTTAGCAGTCACCTGCCTCGGCGGGCACAGGGGCCACAACCTGGCAGTAGCTTGCCGCACTACAACTTCACCTCTAGAGGCTCTGGTGAAGACCAAACTACGGCTTGAACCCTGCGCCCCATGCATGTCTCCATCCACTGGGTAGGTGACACAGAGGGTCCACCACTTGGTTGTTCAGGCCATGGACCCCACTGACATTCCATTAGTCGCTTCAAATAAAGTCCCTGTGGAGCCGTGACACCTATATTTAATAGGAGTTTAGTGTTTAGTAAGAGTTTGGCGGTCCCCATGTTTAATAGGCGTTTGAGGGTCCCTATGTTTAATAGGAGTTTGGCGGTCCCTATATTGGAGTTTGGCAGTCCCTATATTAGAGTTTGGCAGGCCCTATATTGGAGTTTGGCGGGCCCTATATTGGAGTTTGGCAGTCCCTATATTAGAGTTTGGCAGGCCCTATATTGGAGTTTGGCGGTCCCTATATTGGAGTTTGGCGGTCCCTATATTGGAGTTTGGCGGGCCCTATATTACAGTGGTTGCCGTGCTCGGGATGATTTGAGTGGTTGGGTTTTTTAGAAGCAGAAATGTTTTCCTTTTTCTAGGACAACCAGGAAGACGGAGGGAAGTATTTGGGTAATAATCCTAAATCCTTGATTTGTCCCTCATCCCAGCGATCTCTGACATGAGACAAAATCAAGCAGATTGCCCAATGAAGGGCCCCTGGAGATTGGGGTGTAACCATGGTAACAAGCAATAAACACGATAAGTGACATCGGAGGGTTAACAGACAATACAACCTGTATGAGTAAGACAATATGGGAAAATAAACGTACTTCACCCGGATCAGCGCCAATATTCCCCGGATTCACCATCTGACACCCCCAGAGAGGAATATATGACACAATAGATTTACCTAGACAGAAGGCTCCGGGCAGATGAATGGTCCGGAGGACCCCAGAAGCCAATTTCAGGGACACAATGCAATCTCCAATGTCGGCTTCCTTTTGTTCCTAGGCGAATAGCAGATCCGTCTCCAGCAAGGGAAGAGAATATCCGGGAACAGCCTCCGCTAGGGTCATCCGGTTCCGATTTTAGGGATTAATCCCAAGTAGGGAGATATCGGGGATCAGTCTCCAGCAGAAGCTAGACAAGGGAGAATCCTTCCTCAAACAGATGTTGGGTCCAGCAGGATATTATTGGGGTTCAGCCCCTGACGGGGTATGGAAGGATCTGTTACCAGGAATTCTCCTTCTGGGATTTTCCCTGCTCAGCTTGCTGCTGTCCGCCCATGTGGTGCTGAAGTTATGCAGCTGGAAGGCAGCAGGGGGCGCCAGAGTCTTGGAATTCCAGGCACTGTCAGCTCCTCATCAGCTGGGGGGCCAATATTCCAGCAGAGAAGAAATCCTGGAGTTCTGCACTCACTGAATGTCCTCAGCTCCGCCTACAAAGAAATCGATCTGCCTCTGCATTAACCCAATCATGACCAATACCACCCCGGATCTTCATAACATTACCCGTATTCATATTTACTACCTACTAGGCCATAAATGGGTCAATCCTATATAGACAAGTAGCTTCCCTTGCATTAACCGATTCAGGACTACTGCCTACATGTGGTTAGTATTAACCCTTTCATGAACAGTGCCTACCCACAGCCAAATAACAATAGCACATTTATCAGCAGTGTGTCTATAAACATGAAATATTGCTGTCCAGATACAGGAAATCTTTCATCATGAAAACTAATTTTGTGCAGCTGTGGATATATACCGGGTATAGATGGGCCAATTCTGCCTTATGGAGGCATTGGACATGAATGCATAGTACTTAATGGGTTAATGTGATCAGGCTCACAGTAATGGCTGAACAACATTAACCCCTTTTTCCCTTCTAAAGAGTATTTGTCATTTCTAACCAGAAGCTTTATTTCACCATATACATTGAACCCATTTGTGACCAGTACCCTTCATGGCTGGATATTAGACCCATTGATATGTCCCCATGGGCAGAAAGGAATAATACATATAAAGGGAGGCTGTGCTGATGAATTAACATTGTTCAGCCAAAGGGGAGTCACTAATCTGGAAAATGTTAAATATCTGCGGCTCTGAGAAGGCTCCGGTAATGAATAGGTTAATTCTTTCCAGCATTTGAGGGCAATGGTCAGGAATAGGTTAATTCTTTCCAGCCATGGGGGAATTAATAAATACTGAACAAAGGCTCTAACCCTTCGGTACGTTATGCAAACTGCCATTTTCCACATTCACTTTAAATGAGTGATTTGTATTCAGCAGGCGGGTGGCATTTATTTGTAAGGTCACTTTAAATCAATATACTTCCTAGAAAGTGAGATTTTTAATGGGGCCACTCTTTACCAGGGCAGCAATTCTCTGGGATAATGAGCGCTGTACAGTTGAAGGTTTGCTGGATGCACAGCGTGCCACATGTAATAATAATCTCCAGTATGATGCCTGGAAACTCACTGTAAGGCCCGGGTCCAGCACTAGACCCCCCAATCTTACACTGCACCTATGGCCCCCCGCAATACCACGATTCCAGCCGAGTCCGGAATACAGAGCAGAGGTCATACACGGGAAATCAGACGAGAATCTCTCCGGCACAGATCAGCCCAGCTAACGGTACAACAGGCGCTGGAGCAGAGAGGCCATAAAGTCCCAGCAGCCAATGGCAGCGCAGGATAGAATCAGGAACTAATCCGCTCCTAAAATCCCCTTCAGCTGTGCACAACCTCAGAGTGTGCCGGGGATGCCAACAAAATCCATCAGGCTGCACGGCTAAAGGGAAGCAGGGCCTGCAGCTATTTCCTATTTGGCTGCTGCAAATGACATCGCTGGACAGAATAAACTGTGTTTAATACTGCGATGGCGCACAGCACGGGATCGCCTAACATTCACCTTAGAAATCTGAAGAAGTCATTGCAACAATGAAAGCAATCGACAACATTTAGAAGAGTCTTCAGCTCACTGAGCAGGCAGATAATAGGGAAATGTGGAGGGTGAAGGGTTACGTCAGGTTGTTCAGGTGGGGAACTGGTTTACTGCACTTAGAGGAAGAGCCATTGGCCCACAGAATAGGAAAGCCAATCTTGTATTTGAGCACTCAAATTGGCTACGTTGTGTGAAGATTCATGGGTTGCAAATCCAGAGGTGCTGGCCTTGTGACTTCTTCTCCTAACATCCAGATGGGCAGCTTATCTTGTAGGGGTGGAGAGAGCCCTAAAATCAGTAGTAATAGCGATTCTATAAGCAATGAATATACTCAAGTGAATAGTCTGCTGTCTCCCTGTGTCCAGAGGTTGACATTTGGGGGACAAATTACTGGGGGGGCTGGGCAAGATCAAGGTGTCTTATGTTGGAACAAGTGACTGGATAAATGGAAGATAAATCATTAGGAATCAATTTGGAAAATGGAGGTTACATTCTCTTTAACATTGCCTATGCCAGGAAAGTCAGGGAGACCTCAGCAAGCTAAACACATGGCCTGGCATAAAAGGGAATGATTGGGGTTCCTAAAGATGGTTTGTGCCTACATGGAAGGGGGTCTGCTGTACAAGAGATTAGAGGTTGGAAGAGAATTCGAAACTCGGAGAAAGGAGGATGGACAGGTTACAAATCATGGGACAAATAATCTAACTGGAGGGTGGATTGGGGGTAAAAGGGGTGAGGGAGGCTATGGATGGAGGTAAGGTGAGTCCCGTAATGTACACAGGGCATGCACCCATCTGAATTACATTGCAACTGCTAAATACAACCCCAATACATAAATTGCCTGTTCACCAATGGAAGAAGTCTGCCAAGCAAAAGGTGACACCAAAGTCTTGATGCATGAAGAGAACTATATATAAATATATATAAATATAAGAGTATAATATAATATAAGGGTATATAAATGAGTTACCATACCTGACCAACACCGTGATTGGCAAAGGATTTTTACCATCTAATACACAAATGTCTTTGTTTTATCAATTTGTCTTTATGGGATAATAAGAATGTCATATCCAGCTGCAATCCACTGAGGGATTAATAACATTGTGCAAACATTTACCAGTTTTTGTATCTTGCCAGCATGTGACACATTGAAGTTATCTATGTGAGAGGTGATGTAAATGTGGAAGAAGACCTTGATGATGGGGACTGGGAAGGTTTCGGTTGTACACATTGTAAAACATATCCCCGGGGCAATCAGTACAAAGGGTAGACACAAACCTATGTCGTTTTATATATAATGTTAAAAATAGAAAAAAGTTTACAAATTACAATAAAAATAACAAAAAACAATAAAAGGAAATCAAGATTCTAAAAATTCAAAACCAAAGATGGATTAAGAAAGAAGACACCCCCGCCCCCCTCAAAAAAACAAAACTGTTGTAAACTTACAAGAGGACTCAGGGTTGGTGGAGGAAAAAGAAAAGGCAAATGTAATAAATAATAATAAATAATAAATGTAATAAATGCCATTTTCAGTTCTGTGCACACAAAGAAAAATCATTCATTCATATTGTCATAGTCATTATTTCTTATTGTTAGAGATTCTATTATCACTTGCATGTAACCAAAGGATTAGCATAAGGCCTATGTGGTTCCCATCATTACAAAGGGAGCAAAGTTATTACCAAGCATCTCCAGAGCTACTAAAGATTCGAGAAAGTTACCGAAGCACCGGGAAGAGTGTCTGCTAAAAAATAAAATAATAGTGGTTGGGGATATAATATACATGGACAATGGGGTGGTTGGGGATATAATATACATGGACAATGGTGTGGCTGGGGATATAATATACATGGACAATGGGGTGGCTGGGGATATAATATACATGGACAATGGGGTGGCGTGGGCCCCGAGAAGGACCAAGGTGCAGAGTCCAGGCAGTAACCAGGTCCTCTGCAGACCTATTGCTAGGTTGTTGTCCTTGGGCACACCAGGGTGGGCAGGAAAATACACAGTACCAAATCTCTAAGCAGAAGAATTGTCAAGGAAGGCCGGGGTCGAGGCAGGCAGCAAGCAAGAAAGGTCAGGTCACACGCCAGGGGGCAAATACCAGGGATCTAGGAAATAGACACCAGTAACACAGGGGCCACTGCAGACAAAGGGAACACGGGAGACATTGGAAGCAACAAGAGGCACAGGTGACACCGAAATATCCACAGACAGATGTCATGGATTTGCCACAAGTATGGGGAAGTGGACCCTCTGTGCAATCGGCACAGTTGGCGGAGGTATGAGCTGAGGTGCAGGGTCGAAGGAACCGCCCAGTGTGCAGCAGAGCACCTCACAAGGGGTGATGGACTTTGCTGCGAACGGCGTCCAGGTTGCAAACGGTGCAGACGGCAGCTGACTGTGGATGGAACCAAAGCATATTACCAAATCGATAGGCGGCGCACAATCAAAGTCAAACAAGCCAAGGGCAGAACCAGGGAATCAGCACTTAGAAACAGACACGAGGGTGAAGACCTGTGTTAGCAAGCTCCTGGTCCAGCCTACTGGCGAACTATGGGCAAGCAGAGGTAGCTCAAAGCTTCCTCCACCCCAGCGAGTCTGCTCGCATCCCGCTCCAGAAGTATCTTCCCTTCAGTCTAAGATGGAGCCTTCCAAGCTGGTCGCATGTGAGGAGACTCACCTGGCCGGCTTGCAGCATACAGATCACGCTGCAGCTTCATCCTCTCCTGGCTCCTCTCTAATCTGAAATCACCAGGCTAGCAACTCTAAGGCACACTCAGAGGGGGATTTTCAACAAATGCCAGGGAAACTCAAAGGTATGGCTTCCCTCTCTTCTAAACCAGGGAAATCCTCCCCATCAATCAGCTACTCCTCACCACGGTCCTCTGGCTCCTCTACACACCCTTAAGATCATGAGGTAGATCTGATGGATAATACACAGCAACAGACAGGGTGAATAGCTTCCCCTTCCACTCAACCTAATCCCCCCGTTAGTAAGGAAGTCCCATCTTCTTGGCAGCTGCCACCATTACCCCCAAGGGAGAACTCTCAAGGCAGCGCCCCATACAGGGGTCCTCATTACAAGCACCCAGGCGATATTAGGCTTGAGGGAGCATCTGCAGCTGCTCCTAATACCCTACAATATGGGAGAAATACCTCATTGAATGTGGAGCCTCCTAGTACTTCTGCTTGGTAAGATTATTACTTCACAGGCTGCTTCTATGCACGACTTACAGTCCCAACTTGAAGATAAATAACAAAAGCTGCAGAAACCTTATTAGTATTCGAGGCTCATTTCCTAACAGCAGCCAGATGTTTTATTTCCAGGTATTGGAAGTCTGACTATCCCCCCCCCCTACACAGTCTGCTCTTCTTATTAGTATTAGGGATATTCAACTCATGGAACGTATTACGGCTGTGTGACCGATTGGATAAGTTTGACATTATCTGGGCTCCATGGGAACAGCATGCGTCTACTCATCCTGGATTATTTCATCGGGGACGGCCCCTGAACACACCCAGCTCTGTGTAAAAGTAGTAATTGCGGAGTCACCACCACATTGGAATCCTAACCCGACCCATTTCTTTATTCTTATTTTCTTGTTTTTTTCCACTTTATTCCTTCTTTTCTCCTTCTTTCTGACTGTTTTGCATTGGATGGTTTGAATTATCAGTTTATGCAATAAGCCTACTATCTCAGCTTAAAATATTTTTTTTATAGATATCAGTTGGAAGAAGCTATGCATATTGTTAAGCAAATTTGGATTTTCTTTTTGTTAAGGGAGTAGGTTGCACACGTTCTGATTTCCATGAAAAGGTTTTATCATTTTTGAATAACACTGGGAAGGCATTTTTTAGTTAGGTCTTGCACTTGCAAAATTTATGCTTATAGCTTTTCCTGGAGTGTTCAGTGTTAGGACAATCCCGCCAGATGCTCCAACAATAGTCAGCCATCATATGTACATCCCATCTACCCTGATACCGTCCTTCCATGAGCTTCAAATCTTGGGGGAATCATTCACCTTGCTCATCACTGGCTGCACCAATGTTTTCCGGGAAGTTAGAAAGATGGCTATGCAGAAAATGCAGCTTGATGCTCATATTGCAACCAAGCATTTTGTATCTCTCCAAGAGTTCCTGGACAATTTCTGTGTAATTATTTGCTCGTGTGTTTCCAGGAAAGTCCTTGACAATGGCTTTGAATGATAGCCATTGCTTTATTGAACTGCTTCATCAGACCCAGTTCCATGTGCAGAGGCGGGAATAAAATATTCTATCAACAAGTGGCTCATGTAGAATGTTTGGATCTCCTGGTTTTAGGGCAGATCTTGGAGGCCAATTCCTTTCCACCCAATGCCTCTCACGAGCTCTGCTGTCCCACATGCACAGATAACAGGGATACTTGGTGTATCCGCATTGCTGACCATCATGGATCATGGATGGATCAAGGCTCTACAAAGATGGCACCCCAAGGACTGTATATGCTATGACAACACTGGGGAGTGTGATTGAGACCCAATGACATCTCTCTTCAATGTCCACTCAAGCAGCCTAATTAGTGGCCGTCACAAGAGCATGCAAAGTGCCAGAAGGCAATGGCCCAAATGATCAAAGCTATCTGGTTCATGATTAGGAAAATGTCAGGACTGTGTGCAGAGGTGCTTGATCTGTACCAAAAAATCATCCGCACAACCCAACAAAAGAACCCACCATACATTTTTCACCGCCTTTGTACCTATTTCAGTGCCTGCAGATCTTCTATACTAAATTTAGGAGTGGTAGATGTGTATAAACTAGTTTGTGTAAATATGTTTCTAATCAAAAAGGCTTGGCCAGTAAGTAGTGAAACTGCCAAAGCATCAAGAAAAAGGTTTTACTAAAATTGTTGTGTAGGTATAAAGTATTAAAGATCAAATAGTTCGATAAAGTGACCCATTTCAGGTTAGACCAGGGGTCAGCAAACTTTTTGGACTACTAGGCCATTTCAGGAGGTCAAGAAGGCACACTAGGCCAGAAAAAACAAGGTGTCCAAGGAAAGGATTTTTCCAACCATGACTGCAAGCGAGCAGCCAGTCTTCCGCTCATCCGCAGTGTAGTCTCTGTACCTGTGCGCATGCTTGGCATCGAAATGCCCCTTGAGATTCGACTGCTTGAAAGTGCTGTTGGTGTCATTGCACACTAAACACAGGGCTTTGTTGCCGCGTTGGACAAAGAATAATTTGTCAGTCCATTCGGGGTTGAGGACACAACGTTCGAGGTCAACCTTCTGTGCTTTGCTTTTGCTCTTTAGGCATAGTAATTGGAGTTATTGTGCGTGAACTCAATAATATCGCGGGAACTCGTGATAACGGGACAATTTCATTAGGCCGGATCCAACAATAAATAACTAGGGGGGCGTTAGGCCGGACTGGAATACTGGCTAGGCCATATCGGGCCTAAAGGCTGGCGTTTGCCTACCTCTGGGTTAGATGATGTACAAAATACATCAGATTAAATATAAAACAAGTATCTCGTATCACCCTTTAGTTTAGTAAAAGTGGAAAGATTCAATGGTGTGATTATAAAAGTAAACTATCACAAATTAAACAAAGATGGGCTTATAACTTTCATATAAATAAGAAGCCCAGTATAATAATGATTTGTCGGGATATGTGTAATCTTTATTTCAGAACTAATGTATGTGCAGAATCCTGGAATATGCAGACTGAAGTCAGATTGGGTTCTTATGAACAAATTTACAAAATGCAGCTTGGAATCCCAATGTCAGATCTATCTGTGCTCCTGATTCCTATCACAACCGTTATATTACAAGTTAAAGAGACTTGGCTACACACAGATGCTGCAAGAAAGTTCAATCACCAACAAAAGAAGAGGAAACTTTGAATTCTGGTTTAATGCCATTTAATTGCACCAGCAAGAAACCTAAAGAGTTAATTTAATTCTTTTGTGTGATATGCATGCCTAAACCAATACATTCTGATGGAATACCTTTAATACCTCCCCCTTGCGTAGTTAGGATTTGTAAAGAAAGATTATTGTGTTTATCAATATAATAAAGAAGTTACAAGAGAATAAAGATTTTGATTAAAAATGATAAAATTGTGCAAATTTAACAAAGTAAAGCTCCAATTTTTATAGCTATGTCAGAAAAAGGATAAAAATATAGGGATTAAATATTAATATGTTGTTCAGTGCTTTGACCTATCCTGCTTTTATATTGTATTATGTTTGCAGATTTGATGCGCTCCTTCACTAATAAAGTGAACTTGTCAATGTTGTCACACTTACATCTTCCTCGCTAAAGCAGGCCTGAAGCAAATAAAAAAAAAAAAAAATAAGCGAAAGGCCACATGACAAGGGGGGCATTGAGGGCTGAGCTGAATGGAGGGGGTGAAAAGTTCAAGTGAAGGGGAAGGAGAGGTTGAGGATGTAAGGTGCCTCGTGGCAGAGGTATGTGACTAAGG
>NC_092865.1:84296-131085 GCF_032062135.1 Pyxicephalus adspersus | reverse complement strand
AATAAAAGGGCTGCTGTGGCCAATTTATTCCAAAATATCGTGTATTGGTGTTTGTTTTACATGAAAGGGGGTTGCTGTTTTGCGGGGGGAATTTATTGGTGGCAGCAGCGAAGGTTTTTTACATATGCCTTACACTGGTCAAGCACAGGCGCCTCACAGCACGGCAGTACTAACCCTGGACATGCCTGCTCTCCCAAGTTTTATCAGTTTCGCCCATCCCTCCAGCCAATCAGAAAATAGCCTCTTACTCATCCCTGGCAATTTAGCTAGCTCACACACAACACTCCGCGTTTGTGCATTGTGTTTCCACTAGTCCCCTAGCTCTGCTGAGCAGTTCCTCTACATCTGTTGCTTAATTCAGTATTTGTTACTGGTTACTCCTTAGACTCTGTGCCTTGTCCCTTCACAGGGCTCACACCACTTCTCTGCAAGCTGTAGCGCTCCCTAGTGGCCCTGTCTGCGCAAGCACAACAAATATCTATATGCAGAGACCCATAATGCTTTATATGTGGAAATAATAGTCTGGAAAGATAGTTTGTGACCCTCAACTAGAGTCAAGAGGAGGGAAATGAGAAGAAAATTAGGGGGTCTGTATACAGCATATAAAATATTCTCCTGCTATGAAGAATAGTTATTGCTTTGTTTGATTGTTTTCAGAGACCGGCTGCAACAAAAACAATCAACGAGATGACCCTGAGAGCTGAGGACAGGATGGCCATGAAGGCTGATAAGTGACCCTTGCAGTTGATACCAGCCTGAACAAGAATCCAAGATGGTGGACAGTAATTTCTGTCCCAAAAGTGCTAGACACGTGGTTTATCCACCCCAATAACTGATTGTGAACTTTTTTGCTTATATGGACTTATACGTTATTGGACAATCTGCCTAATGACAATTAAATAACGCCTTAAGCTCCCCTATACAGGAGTGATTCTGTGAATACAAGATTGATGTATTTCCTGGTTTTAGTTAGAATCTCTATGCTTTACCTGCTAAGCATTTGCTTTTTTCTGTTGCAACAATAAATCTTCCTAATTAGGATCCACTGTCTCATCTGTGATAAAAGAACTGAACAATCCCCAAGTTGGAGAGGAGGTAACTTACGACTGAGAGCTGCGTGTTTCAGATGCTCACAGGTAGAAGACCAGATACCATTAAAGTTCCTTTTTCAGGGCACTGAGTCCAGGTACTTTGGCAGAGCAGGGTATGGGAAGCGGCAGGCAAGGATGTTTGCCATAGACAATGAAGAAAGGAGGCTTTTGAGTGCTAGTGCTGACATGATTATTGTGGGAAAACTCCACCCATGATAGCAGAGTTACCCACTCGTCATGGTGGGCAGATGCAAGAGCTCAAAGATTTTGCTCTAAGGTCTGGTTGACCCTTTCCGTCTGCCCATTAGTCTGCAGGTGACAGGCTGAAGAAAACTGCAGAAATATCCAAGGATTTACAGAAGCCTTTCCAAAAGTGGGAGGTAGACTGAACCCCACGATCAGATACTATATGCCTGGGCAAATGTCACATTGGCAACAAAATTGGCAACAATGCAGCTGCTGATGGTAAAGCAGGAAGGGGTACAAAGTGGGCCATTTTGGAAAAGTGATCCATGACCTCCCAAATAACAGTACAGACTTTGGAAGGGGGAAGATCTGTAATGAAATCCATGAAAAGGTGACACCAAGGCTCCTTGGGAATAGGCAAAGGAAGGAGCAGACCTGCTGGGTCACAGGTAGACAACTTCATCTGAGCATGGACAGCACAGGCCTTAACATAGTTTGTCACATCTTTACGAAGGTTCAGCAACCAATACAGACTGGAGAGAATGTCAATGTTTTACCTGGGGACATAGCAAATTCCTGGGTAGAGGTCAAGGCTGGGATGTGGGTTGGAGGGATGATAAACTATGGTTCAGCAGCAGTCTCAGAATCCTATGGGTCAAAGAAGAGAGGAAGTACGTCAGCTCGGAGTTACCGGAACCGGGTTTGAAGGTAATGATAAATTAAACCTAGAAAAGAGCAAAGACCAACGGGGCTGCGGAGGATTGAGGCGACTAGCAGATTGTAGGTACTGGAGGTTTTTATGATCAGTAAAAATAGTGACCTCCATTCCTCCAGAGCTAGCTTGATGGCTAGGAGCTCCCTGTAACCCAATAAAGTAATTTATTTACGCTGGGGAAAATTTTTTAAGAAGGCATCGAGCTCCGGTGAGGGTCTGGAAAAGAATAGCTCCCACCCTGAGCTTGGTGATATCTGGGCTAACCAGAGCTGAGCCAGAAAGGCTTTCTTCAAGGAATGAAAGGCCTCAATAGCCTCAGAGGGCCAGTTCTTAGGATCAGCATCCTTCCAGGTCAGTGCCATGATGGGAGCTACCAGAGTGGAGGTATTCTTGGTAAACTGCTGGTAATAGTTTGTAAATCCCAGGAACCACTGAGTAGCCTTAAGACCGCATGGTGTAGGCCTGATGCAAATCTACAACCTTGGCTGCAACCTTTTCCGGATCCATGGAGAGACCCTCTTTAGAAACAATGTACCTGAGGGAGTGCAAACCGGCACTTCTCTGTCCATTGTACATTGTCTCTGAGCCGATGTAAGACCAAATGGACAGGTTGTCTGTGAGTAGGCAAGTCTGGAGAAAAAATCAGAATGTCACCCAAATAGACAACAACACAAATGTATAAAAGGTTTCGAAACACCTCATTAACAAAGTGCTGGAAAACAGCCGGGGCATTAGATTTTTCTTTTCTGCTTCATCAGACCAGAAATTACTGTATGTTATATAGGTGAAGTACCGTATTTTTTGCCATATAAGACGCACTTTTTCTTCCCCAAAACTGGGGGGGAAAAGTTAGTGCATCCTATACGACAAATGTGTTAAAAAAAATAATAATTAAAATATTATACTCTCCCGATACCCGATCCTGCGTGTGTCTCTGCCAGCATCGTGTTTTCTCCTGTCTGTAAAGCAAAGCGAAAGCCGGCACAGCGCCACCTGCTGTTCCCTGTCCTAACTGCCGTACAATAGAAAAAAAGCACAGAGTGATCAGAAGGGGAATTTGAATGACACAGAGTGATCAGAAAGGGAATTTGAAAGGTATATCAGAAGGGGAATACCGGTATGAATGGCACATGAGTGATCAGAAGGGGAATAATCTTTCAGAATCTTTTTTTCTAGATTTTCCTCCTTTAAAATTGGGTGCGTCTTATATTCCGGAGCGTCTTATACAGCGAAAAATACGGTACATAGGTTTCCTCTGATTGTATAGGAATATATTAGATATAAATTTTTCTTTCTTTTGAATTTTAACTATATCCAATTGTGGTATAACAACTTAAACTAAAAAGGCCAATCTTTGGTACCAAATTATTTATAGTTATCCTTAAAGTGGTGGAATATTCTGTCCGGGTCCCAGGCACCAGTATTGCTCGGTGTTTTTGTATAACCTATAAAAATCTGCCTGTACGTCTCCACAGTCAGGGAACATCAATTTTCAAATAAAATGACTTAGTCTTAAGGAATTCCTTAACTTTAGGAGAAAGCAATATGGTGCCTGGCTGCAGAGAACTCTCCTTGTATCATTTTGCTGCAGATATCATTTGAGCTCAGGGAACAAGCTGTCATTGATATGCTGCATCAGTGACTATGTATTGGTACATTACTGGGCTTTTATATCAAAACTCTTCCATGAAGGCGACTTCTGAGAAGGTTTCTCCAACCTGTAGAGAGGTGTGCCAGGGTTTCTAGTTCTCAGATGATAGGGGGAAGAACAATGTATTTTTCCATTTCCAAGTTTTTCCGCGAACACCTAACTATTGTGAATGTTCTGCTTGGGAAAGGCCTTGATGATGAAGACCCATTTGTCTCTTCAATTTTTATACTTTTGCCATACATAACAAATCCTCACTCTTTTAGTATGACTGTCCATTTTTATTTCCTGTACACAGTTGTCTGTTTTAGTTTATGCGTCATTGATCATTACAGGCTGTTTACTTATTCTAATGTTTGTAGTGACACACTAACTTATACACCATAAAATAACTAAGACAGGTAATTCTATATTCTATCAAACATATTTCAGGCTTTTGCACAGTAATGCATCATGGGGATATGTCAAAAAGAATCACTTTGTCCTTCAACTCTTATGACTTTCTCAAAATGTACGTAGCAAATATGAGGACAAATGTACTTTGCACATTGTGAACTAACCTCCGGTCATGTGCCACCCATTACCCTATGTACAGCAATTGCAAAGTTAGGGAATTCCATGTCATGATTTAACTTATCGGATCACAGAAAAAAGAACATTGCAAGAACACAACTCATACCCTGTATCTAACATGAAGTTGCTTTTTAGATCCCACTACTAGAACTAATGGTCTTGCAAAGACTACATGGGCTGAAATGCAATTTTGTCTTCAATATATACCCTAGTACCTGTAGTAATGGAGGAACATGGTCTTTGAGTAGCAAGGAATACAGACCCATCATATCTTTCAACGGACTCATGATGACACAAAATGTGATATCCCCTCCATTTATCAGGACACAGCACTCATCTGCCTCAATTCTGCCATTTATTTGTAATAGGCTGCAATTACTAACCTCATGGAACGTGACCGGGAAGATGCGATTGCCTTATTTCCGAGCATTGCTAAGGCCATGAAGCAAGACAGGAAAAAAAGAAGGGGGAATATCAGAGTTTTTCATCATTCACTCCTTCCGAAGAAATGAAAAGAAGAAAAGGTAGAGGAGGATAACACAGTACAAAAGTCTTGCTCTTGGCATTGGAGAATGGTATGGCTTCCACATCAAGCACTTTAGGGGCAATATAAGCTTAACAGTTTACAAAGTCATGGGGCATTCACACATTTAGGCAGAAATAGGATTATTGAGTAGCCTCATCCCTGAACCTTTATTACAAAGCAAACATTTTAGAATCCGCACGGATTATTCTAGATTGTAAACTTTTCGGGGCAGGGTCCTCTCCTCCTCCTGTGCCACTGTCTGTATCTGTCATGTGCAATCCCTATTTATTGTACAGCGCTGCGTAATATGTTGGAGCTATATAAATTCTGTTTAATATTAATAATAAATATGCTTCCCCCTCACTCCTCTCCCTCTAGCATCATGGCTACTCCTTACCATTCCTCACCTATCCATACATCAGCCCCGTGTGAAGCAGCAGTATGCAGAGTATATAACAAGTATGCTCAACGTTTATCTGAACTGCTAAATTACTTAGTTCCTATTCTGGGTTCATTGAGCCCTGCGAAATATATTTTATGATTTACTAAAGATTACCTGTAGTGTTTTGTGTGTGTTAGTGAGAAGTTAGTGAGAAGGAACTTTTTTTTAGTTTCTATATTGCATGTGAAGGTAAAATCTGTCTATTAAATTGGTGCAAAGGTAACATGGGAGGAAGCTTTTCTAGGTAAAGTCAGGTGCTGACCTGGTGGATAATAACTCTTTGAATTTACTTTAAAGAGTATCTCTGCTTCCCGCCTTTCTCGGACTCCGGGTGCAAATACTCCTTCCATGGCAACTACATCACTTATTTTAGTGATCCACAACGGTATGAAAATGTCAGGCTTCTCAAATAGTTTTTCACCCATTGACAGGTTCCCAACACAAGTATACTGCAGCCCTAATGGTGAAATTACAGCAGATGATTCTGCATTCATCTTATGGATCATCGTGCAGTGTTTGTCCAAATTCAGCCAGAAATCCAGATGACTTCATACCAAGCTCTGCCTAATATTTTATTTCATTGCCAGGTCACAGGCCACCGGACATCTAACTCTTTCCCATGTTTCATTGCATTAGGGATAATAATAATAATGTATAATAATAATTAGGGATGGCAGGGCTTATGGAGGTCACACATCTAAAAAAGACATAGCAGACTGTCACCCAGGTCCAATAAAATATGGAGACTATGGGAAGGCACCGCAGGGAGAAGAAGAAAAGCTTCAGTAAGGAGAGAGTTACCCTGCAGATAGGATAATGATCTTAGGATTGGAGTCCTAACATAACATGCAATTCTGAGATAAATGATGTTCACAATTTGTTCATACAAACAACTTAAGACTGTAAACAGAAAAATGCAGAGTAGTGGACCCAAAGAATATATATTAGTTTAAACTCTATAGAGAAAGGGTGGTGCCAAGCCTTGACTATACAAATACAGTCCAAACATATGAGAGGAAAGGAAGAAAAGAGGCACCAATGTAATACCTTAACTCATTTTATAAATTATACACTTTATTAAATTCAAGACATCGATCAAAAGGGTCATCAATAACGCAGTTACATGATTCCAATACATAAAAACAAATACTTAGCGGTTGTTTATATGAGAGTCCCTCTCATTGATACATTTAGGAAGAAGAGGAGATGTGGAGTGTTTTAAATCCAACGCATTTCGCCCACAAAGGGGTTCATCGGGGAATTTTTTTATGATAAACGACAACTCTTGGGACTATAAAAGACAATACAGCATTAAAATAGAGTCCAATGATAGCAGAAAATGCATGCTTCCACACTGATTGATGAACAATACATAATAGTCATACTTCTTCATACAATATTTAATATAAGGGTACAAACGGATAATAGATAGCATCATAAGGATATAAGAAGCATAGGTTTTCCAGTGCAAATGATAATACATAAATAGTATTCTTGGAATCCAAAATGAATGGAGGAAAAGAGGAAAGGATTATAAATGATAACAACATTTAAATGATAGAACATCAAGGAAACAACCTTCAGCATTAGCAGATATAGTTGTAAGAACAGAAAAGAAGCTGCCTCAGGTAATCTGTCAAGGAAATTATAATTCTCAAAAAACTGGTAAAAATGACAAAAGGAAGGAAAACAGGATTAACACTTACAAGTTGGGAATAGTATAAGTTGATGATACTCAAAAGGTCAAGAGGGACGAAATATACCTAAATAATAATAATAAACCCAACAAAAGTTGAAAGGTAGGGGTAATACTAAAAATAAACGTGGGAGTAATGGAAAAATCCCTAAAAAAGATAAATACATCTTATCCCAAGCTTACCAATGGTGCAGATTGAAGCCAATTCTTAGTTATTGCTGCTAAAAAAGCGCAGCTCAACAACATGATACATGCGAGTATTCTACATTGAGACACGGGCCCTAATTTATTAAAGTTCTCCAAGGCTGGGGAGAATACACTTTCATCAGTGAAGCTGGGCGATCCAGCAAACCTGGAATAGATCTGGTCCAGGATTGAAAACATTTGATACCTAAATAGCTTGATTTTAGGAAATCCATTCCAGGTTTGCTCAATTACTCAGCTTCACTGATGAAAGTGTTGTCTCCCCAGCCTTGGAGAACTTTATTAATTATTAATAAATAATTATTATTTAATCAATCAGGGCCAGAGAGTAGAATTCATGATTCACACTAACTTCCCTCAGCGTGGGTTGGGATGGACTCCTGTGCCCTCAGCATGGGTTGGGATGGACTCCTGTGCCCTCAGCGTGGCTTGGGATGGACTCCTGTGCCCTCAGCGTGGCTTGGGATGGACTCCTGTGCCCTCAGCGTGGCTTGGGATGGACTCCTGTGACCTCAGCGTGGCTTGGGATGGACTCCTGTGCCCTCAGCATGGGTTCAGATGGACTCCCTCCTGTGCCCTCAGCATGGGTTGGGATGGACTCCTGTGCCCTCAGCATGGGTTGGGATGGACTCCTGTGCCCTCAGCATGGGTTGGGATGGACTCCTGTGCCCTCAGCATGGCTTGGGATGGACTCCATGTACCTAGCGCTCAGGCTCAGTCATTAGCATCACTTCTGAGCCATTGATGTAAAACTGCATATAGATAATGAAGTTGAAAGGTCCAACAAACATTCTTGTTGTAGGTCAGTGAGTCACTGACACAGAACAAGGATTACAGTCAGCCACAAGTTAGCGGGGACCTTACAGTACATTTTCTATGAAAAGTCTATGGTAACAAATTTAGAGCAGAATCCAACAATCAGAACTTTTTGTGCACAGATGAGACAAAGGTAGTACATTCAGATAAGTTGCTAATGGTGATTGCATTTTGCACAGTAACATTTTTGCATTGCTATTTAAGGTCTGCAGGTATTTATAATGACTCTGGAAAGATTTAGGAATTCTCACCCATCCTGTGTGGAGGAAGGACCACGTGTCTGTACTGTAGCCAAATCCTTCATTTCATTCACATCTGAAAGATAATTGGACTGACAATAATATCATAATGTTTATTGTATGAAAAATATAACATTTCCACTACTAAAATCTAAACTGAAACATCATAGTGTGGAGTCCATGACAAACAGGAAATATATATATACCTTGGAGAAGACCACCCAGTAAGCAAAAAGGCTCCTCTACTAAATGACATTACCAATAAATTACCTTCATATCAGAGGAAATGAAGAATGGAGATCTGACAAGAGCAAATCCATCATAACTTTTCACTTTAAGATCATTACAAAGCACAAGCGCGACTGCAACTGGAGGAAAAAAAGTTTAAGCTGTGGATAAGGAAGGGATTCTTCACTGTAAGGGCTGTGAAAATGTGAGAACACACGAAGTAGTTTCAGCAAGTTTTATAGATTCATATAGGAAAAAACTGGATGATTTCTAGAAGCACAGAATATGTGGGATTATATAAATGTGGATTAAAGGTTTCAATAACAGATAAAGATCCAGGAACATCCGACTGCCTCATGGAATCAGGAAGGCATTATTTCCTTGTTGGACCTCTGGATTAGCTATGTCTATAGGGTTTTATCTGAGATGTTTATTTCAACCACATAATCTGCCAACAATTGATGAACTATAATTAAAGATGTCAAATGGGGGAAAGTATCTAACCAGCCAGCAATGTAAGTGTTAACTTTTGGTTTTTTACCTAACACACAGCTTAGCTCTGATTGACTTGTATTTTATGGTTTTTCCCACCTTAATATGAGGAATGCCGGTGAAAATTTCTCCAAATACAATCAATTAAGACCTTAGAAAAATATAAATGTCAGCAATGTGAAAGTTTAGTCATCTTTCTTTTAGTACACACAAGCAAATCTGCTGCCAGTTTTGTGCTCCTTAATTAGTCCCAACATATTGCACACAAGTCTATGAGATTATTATCTTACAATCCCCAAATAAAAAGCAATCCGAATTTCGATATATTTTTCAATAATTGGCATACACAACTTGTATATTCTCAGTCGGTATTTACCAACATGGCCGATTTATCCACAGCCAATCAGAATCCAAAATATATCTTAAACAGTAAGTCAGCTGCTGACCTGCAGCCAATGGGACCTAACCTTAAAGTTTGCCCCTAAAAAAATCTACTTTTAGACATAATCTACCTTTAGACATAATCTACCTTTTTACTTTCCTACCATGATCCCAGCTAGCAGAACACTTCCCAGATAGAATGGCCATTGTCACTGCACACAATATCTGATACTTAAGGCTTAATCTCAGGTTTTTAGAAATAGCGTCACTTACTTATGGGGCTCAGTGATAACTTCTTGGCTACTGGTTGGTGGAAGGTTGGACCTGGAAATGCCCTTAAAAAAAATAAAGATATTTCTACAATGAAAGGCTGCATCTTCCATTCTGATTTACATTGGCCTGTTTGTAGAACATCTAACAGATTTACCTGGAAGGCTGCATTGGCACACCTGAAGGACAGATTATGGAAACAAGGAGCCCTGAGAAAGAGATGAAGATCACACGTTAGCAGATCCGGAATAAATATTTACAGATGGGATATTGAATGACAATGTGCAGCCTGGATACACTAAGGTTCATCTACGTCAGTCAATACCTTCAGGAGGGATGGAGAAACTCTCCCGGCACCAGAAATTAGAAATGAGTAATAACAGCAATCTCATCATCATGTTGAGCCCAAACTTTATGGATATATTGGGAAAAGATTGGAAGGTCTATTTGGTGTTACGTCTGCTTATGTCCCCACTGACCAGTAAAATGTCTCATTGTGCGAGCGAGGATCCCCTTCCATTTCTCTGGCCAATTAGATTTTCATTTCTTACAAGTGAAGGGTCCTTAGCAGAATTTACACTTACCAAAGCCAGCTGCTCCCAGAAAGATTCTAACTGGAAATACTTACAATGATGCTTCCCGCTACAATGCCAACAAGTGCGCTCACAAGCTGCAGGCCGCGGCGTTCATCCATGTATTAGCTGCAAATGCAGAATGATGATAGAAAGGGGTAGAGACAGGACCGCTTTAAATAGACATGTAATTATTGAGTTCAGAAATTTGCTTTCACTCCTTTCTGTTCAGATATGGACATGAACTGTTCCTGCAGATCTGCATTCAATGTTAAACGGTCATCCCATGTTTCCCCTGAAGAACATTATGCCAGAGGCAGCTTCATCCGCACCAATTCTACCCGAGCAGGAAGATCTGCACTGCTGCAAATCCCTAAATTTCAGGATAATAAATGCTGTTTTAGTAATGGAATAACTCTGGACCTCTCTCTGGGAGTGTATTTTGAGCAAACATTATCATACCCTGTCATGTACAGTGACCCGTTACCCCATCTGCCCTCAGGACTATAAAACACAACTAAGAAAGGAAAGCTACAGATAAACTCCCAACATACTGGCCAAATGTACAAGATCCATGGAATTTACAGTGTATGCTGAGAGTGGTAGTTCCCCAGCTCAGAAAGAACCAACAAATAATGAGAGAACCACAGTGATCCGGTAATAAGGGAAGAAAGAATAAAATACATCTGCTAAAAATTACAAACCATAAACCAGAATATCCACTTTCCATGGCTGACAGAAAACAGTGGCAGGATCTTCAAAATGACAGACATGCATCCAGCAATTCTCATACCATGGTCAGCCTATAGAATAGTACAATGTACAGCACTCATAGCAATCCCTGAGCCAGAACAAGTTCTGTATATATTTGGTGTCAGTTACTGGACAGGGAGGAGAATGACAGAACCAAGATGTGAAATTTCCTATTGTTTCCAAATTATTATTCTTGTCATTGTAATAATAACTTCCTCTTCTCTAAATTACAAATCACTCTGCAGGAATGGTTCAATAAGTGTCAGCCAATTAGAGCATAACCCCCACAGACCATCCAATCAGATCACTCCCTCCAGAGATGGCATTGCACCCACACCGCCAGCAGATTGTCACCCCCAACATAAACCAAGCAGAGACAATCCAACATGACCACATCCCTGAGCAGAGACCATTGCACCCTCAGCAGAGTATAATCATTTGTGTCTGCACCCCAGAGAGAGTGACAATACGGAGGAGATACAGACATCAGATTTCTGTCAAGTATCCTGATTGTATCAATTGACAAGGGAACGAATGAGAGCTACACACACAATGCTGTTCTATGGAGAGGAGATTGGGGGGGAACAAGCAAGTGGCAAAACCTCTGCATTATCCTCCATAGGAAAGTATTCATCTTTTATTGATCCAGCAGGGTGGAGTGAGGAACGAATTTAGGGGACTACTGTACACACGCTAGATTATCAACTAGAATGATCATTTAACTTCGGCAAGAATCTGGAGTGTTAAATTTATGGAGTTGAATTTACCAGAATAACTTTAATAACCTCCTCCATCACCTGACATAACTATTCTTTTCTTATGGTAATTTCCTCTTCCACAGGTAACTGCAAACAGAAAGCTCTGTGTCTGCCCCTTCATCCTGTGACTAATACCTTGTACCAGTCATTTACCAGTGACCTTACCCCTAGGTAATCCCAGCTCTGGGTGCGAATGATCAGACTCGTCGGAGAATCTGACCTGTACAGCTGGATCACACAAACATTTCACATGTGTACCTAGCCTAAGTGTATTGAGATGAATTTGAATTCACCCTAAATTGATCCCAGTGACCTGCTGACTAGTTTTAGTAGTAATTGCTCCCCCATTCACGGACAATTACACATGAAATTCTTTTCCAACCTACTCTCTCATTCTCTGCTCCTTGCTTTCAGGCCAGGGCCCAGTCATTTTGCATCTCCTTAATCCTCTCCCAGACTATCATTCTCTGTCCATCAACCTCCCGCATTTCATGACACTCACAGACCTCATTACCTTTACCTGTAACCCCACAATTCAGGCTGCCATTACTGGTGCCATTGTGCTCCGTGCACAACAAGCGTAACATGTCCTTCATCCCTTTATCTCAAATTACTTTGCCTTTCTGGGCCTCAAAGAACACTGGTTATCTTATTATTATTATTATTATTATTATTATTATTAAACAGGATTTATTTAGCTGTACATTAAACAGGGGTTGTAAATGACAAACGAATACAGTGACACTGGAGGAGAGAACCCTGCCCTGAAGAGCTTACAATCTATTAGGTGGGGGAATTAACACACAATAGAAGGGTGAGAAATAATAACGGTTTCAAAAGACAGAAGAAGACGGGTAGGCAAGTTTGGAAAAATGGGTTTTGAGTGTTCTTTTAAAAGAAAGTGGAGAGTAGGAGGAAGCCAAATAGGACGAGGAAGATGATTCCAGAGAGTGGCCCTCTGACATGGTCCGCTTCCTCCCAGTGTAGCATAAATTGAGTTTTGGAGGGAGTCTGGGAGGAATTAAGGCACAGGGGTCCGTTGAACAGCTTTGTATTTTATATTTTGTATATAAACTAGAGAATAGATAAAGTGGAGATATCTGAAAAGTTTACAGCCAGGGGCATCATGTGTATTCTGAATGTATTGAAATGGCCTAAAACCCCAAATGTCAGGAAGTAATATACTGTACTTTTGTGAAACAATGGTTTGTCCATCACTTAAAGGCAGCAAGGTACTCCAACCCTGGGAGAGTGAGGGGACATTTAGTTAGGTATTACAGGTAAGTAGGAAGGACCACAGGCCTCCCACTAATCTGACAGAATCTCAAATCTTCAAAGAGTGCTGCAATGACAGACTAAGGTGGAGCAGTCAAAGTGAAGGGGGCAACCATATAACCTGAGACAAGAACAGCGTCCCAATCAACCAAATCCAACAAATCCCACAAGAAGGTATAACCTATAAGTCTAGTACTAAATAAGGATCTGATTTACTCACGGACGAGTAGCATCCCATAGGAAAACCAAAACTTTTACCTTGCAGAGAATGGAGATTATTTGGGATGGTGTAAGACCCTGGCCAGCAGCAGTATTCACCAGGCACCAACCAGACAAGATGGTAAAGCGAAACTCAAAATGTTTACTTTACATAAAAGAGTAGACAGGCTTTGACCTGGGCCGTCTCTAAGCGAGCCACCTTAAGGAGGCGGCTCATAACACTACCACAAGGAAGGGGAATCTTTTTGGAGAGGCCCCTCCTTCTGGGAATCCAAAGCCTTACACCTTTCTTCTTCTCCTAAAAAGATCACACAACCAATACCCTGTTTTCGGGATGAATATTCTAGGTAAAGAATGGGAAGGTTTTATATCTGAGATTGAAGATAAATACCACTCCCAAAAACATAACTAACCTCGGGTTTACACCTTAATACTTAATTTTAAATATTAGGAGCCCCGATAAGTGCTTGCTAATTCACTACTACAAGGAAGGAACTTTCAGACTTCAATCAGGAATTACATAACTTACAAACGCATCATTTAGACATTATCAGTTCCTTGACCTTTACAGACAAATTTATTAACCTCAAAAAACATTTAGAAAAATTTAACACAACAAAAAAGATAAAAAACTACAAAGGGACAAGTGTGCATTTATAAACAAAAAAGCCTACAAGTGGGAAAAAAACTTCAGTACCAACAACTACCATTCATGATATCAAAACCAAAGTAAAACCGTCTGACTGTCACATAAAACCATCCTGCATTGACTCAATTAGGTGTTATCACCTAAGCGATCTGTCAGACAACACTCAGGACCCAAAAAGAGCCCCCCCATCAATACTACCTACTCCCATTGATTTGACCAACTACTCCCCTTTTACCACTCCACACAGCATTATCTCCACCTCGCCCAGCAACACGCAACCCATTAATACCATTGCCATAGCATCCCCCATTATATCTCATATCACATTCCAAATCTCCATTACTACAATGACAAAACATCCACTGAAGACACTCTATACTGATTCAACCAATAATCCAACATGAAGAGAATCCATACCATCTAAAGAACCTTTCATCACTATGGGAGCCATCCCAAAAGTACAAAAATATTTTTTAGGATCCCTTCACCAACAGATACCCCCCCCAGTACAATGAAAGAACTCATTAGACCCCTATCTTGTCAAAACAAACAAACTGACCAATCTTGAAATCATCAATTTATCTTAAAAATGGGTCTTCCGCCCTTACCAAAAACTTGACAAATTTGAAATGATTAAATAAATAAATATTTGCAAGGAACCTAATCCTGAAAATGATGTTTGATAAACCTTACCAGCCAGAACTATACAAAGACCTTAATACACAAGACTTCAGGATACTTAAAGACCTTCAATAATTACACAGCTCAACAACAAAAAAACATTTCAATATATTTAGTGTATTCCAGGTCTGCTGAATCCAGAAATGACATCGGTTCCATTGGATTGGCTCTAGTTCTTGTGATACAGCAAATGTTACACAGCATATTATTATCAATCTTTATTACACCGATGTTTTGTATTTTATATAATAAATGTAGATTATTTTCATGAAACCTTTTTATTTATATTTATTCTTTTTTTTTACAGAAATATGAGTTCTTCAAGAAGTTGTATAAATGACCCGAATGTATTTTGCTACATTTGTGGGGAATATTACAGAAACATTACAGAATTAGTGTAACAAGCATATCTTGTATATTTTAGTATTAAACTGGGGCCCCAAGATAAGTATTGGGCCCCCATATGGTATGCAGAACTTGTGTAGAGTGTCTACGTCAGTGGAAAAATGGAAAACTGAAGTGTGAAATTTGGTGTAGCTATGGTATGCGGAGAGCCCAGAAATCATCATAATGATTGTTATTTGTGTGCTGGGAATGTAAAAGAATCGTTACAAGAAACACAAGTGGGAGTACGGTGATATGGAATCAGCGACCTGTGCCGCATGGTGCTGATGTTCCCATAGCAGTGTTCAGTCCTGGATATTCCTGTATCCAACATGGAGGATATACAGGGAGTGTAATCCAGGAGGTAGCAGTGAATATGAAGTGAATATGTTTCATCAAACCAGCAGTTCCCCCAAGAAGAACTCAATGATTTAATACGTGACCTAAGTCTGTCACAACAATCATCTGAACTTTTATCATCCGGGCTAAAAGAAAAGAACTGTCTGAGAGCGGAAGATAAAATAACGGTTTATAGCACAAGAGAGGTGGCACTCCGACCATTGTCAGTGAAGATGGAGACTTTGTGTTGTAACATCCCTGGACTACTAGCCCATATGGGAGGACCAGAATACCGAGCAGAAGACTGGCCGCTTTTCATTGACCGTTCCACTCCAAGTATGTGCACTACCAAAAGTGCACAAAAACCTCTTACGTCCTTCGGGACGCCCATTATCTCGGGTATAGGCACACTAGCAGCTTATGCGGGTGAGCTGATTGACACAAACTTGTGCACCCTAGTCACAAAACTCCAGTCCTACCTCCAAGACACAAATCGATGTGCTCATGCTTACCCATAACATGTCCGTTCCACCCAACACCATCAAAGCAACAACAGATATTGAAGCACTATACAGCAGTAAACTGCATATTAGGTATAAGAACAATATCCAAAGGTCTTCGAGAAGCTTACCCGACAGCATAAAAAAATCATAATTTTATTACTCACCAGAAACTTCTTTACCTTTGACGGCAAAACTTATCTTCAAAACCAGGGCGTAGCCATGGGTACGTGATACACCCCCCTATGTGAACCTTTTTCTAAAAGAATGGGAGAAAAATCTCTTCTCTAACCCCAATGTTAATACTTACAAGAAACGTATTCGGATTGTTAGCGTTGTATAGACAACATTTTAGTATTTTGGAGAGATACACCATCACTTTTAATGGAATTCTTTACCTATATTCAAATCAATGAATTTGTTCTGCGATTCACCATGGAACATAGCAAACTACAATTACCTTTTCTAGATTTATATATTAGGATTGATGACAATCACAGGATAATGACTACATTATTTCTCAAACAAAACGCAGGCAATACAATATTGTATGTGAGTAGTGCACACCCTAAAGCTTTGATCAAAAGCATCCCTTTCAGCCAATATGAGACTCAAAAGAAACTGTATAACATATTACGATTTTAAGCATGAGGCCACACTACAGGAAAAACCTTTACAGAATACAAAAATTGTACCTTTGACCTTTACAAAAATTTGTTAAAAAAGATCCTATCAAAGAGCACTCAACCACCAAAAAAAGGATCTCCTTTTCAAAACAGACACTACTCGCACATTCTCCACCCATCACTCGCATCATAAGGTATAATGAAAATCACAACCATATCTACAAAACATTCATCCAACACTGGCAGATACTGAAATCAGATCTAAGTTAGTAAGTTCATTGGTGATAAACCAATGATCACATATCCGAAGTCACGGTCACTTAAAGACCACCTAGTATTTCCAACAGGATCCCCAAACTCTACTTTTATTCCACAACATGGTACCTTTAAATATGGTCGCTGTAAACAATGCCCTTGGATTGGAGAAGCCCTTACCATCACTTTACCCAATGGAAAAAATCACAGACCACGCCATTACATCGATTGCACCACAGCTGGGATCACATGTGGAGAATTCTACTTCGGTGAAACAAAGCGACCTTTCAGAAAACGTATCTACGAAGATTCACTCGATCACAGTAGGAAAAATCATCACAACTATTTATTACCATGTAGGGACCAAACATCAATTTGACACTTATGTACTACGATTCCTTGGATTAGAACATATACCCACAAACCTCAGAGGTGGAGACTTAGATAAAAACAACAAACAGATACCGACACTTAGAGCTACACAAGCACCAGGTCATAATAATACATTAAGTTTCAAATCATTTCTTTAAATAGCTTATATTTGGTATGCATCAATCATTTATACCTGGCAAACAAGAGCAGAGGAAATGCAGCTCGGGACTCATCAAATATTTTGTTCAAATTTTCTGAACATATTTTTTTCGATTACAGATTCGAAGTTCAGATACATATGGTTACAAGGGAATTTGGTGAACTCTTCCTTAAAAGCCAAGCTGCTTCTTGCCCGTTTTGCCTCTATTAAACCTTTAGCAGTTTACCGATGTCAAGACCAATATTCCCTCTTTCAACTGCCACATAAATACAGCAGATTGCGTGCAAAGCACACAACTTGTCCCGATCACTAAATTTTACTTGAAAATATGCAAATTAAAATGATGGCATTGATGTTCTGCTGTTTTTTCACACGATTGTTCACCCATATGTAACAAGGTGAAAAGGAATACTGTCACTATTTTCCTGCATATTTGTACTTGTTTAAAACTAATAAAGATATGAATAAAAACAGATGAAGTGTGAAATCTTCAATAGCCATATTCATAGGAGCACAGCAATTTAGTTCTTGTTCCTTTGTCTCCAACACTGTCTTTGCATTTACACGTCTTTTATTTGTTGGTTGAAAAAGAAAAATATTCACTCATTTTGGTTAGAAAAGTTCTAAATACTCTGCGAGCACAGTATGGATCGTCAATGAATAACAAACAGTTTGTGGGAAAAAAACGTGTCATTTTTGGATTCAGTGTCCCAAAAAAACACGAGAATCGGTGAAAATTTTTGAATGTGTGTCCTTATTGGGCTTAGGGACCATTGGCAAACAATATATCAGCAGGGAAATCACCCGTTGCCTTTACCTTCTTATGAGACTGTCACCAAATGTGAAGGAAGATTTAACTGAGCAAAAAAAAAAAAAAAAAAAAAAATCACCTATATGCCAATGACTCCAAAAATTCATCTCCTGCTCCAATAATTTCTATTTTACCTAAAGGTTCTAATGCTCTTCATTCATGCCCCCTCATCTGCTTAAAGTGGGCTCATATTGAGATTATGAAAGCTGCCATTTCTAAACCTATCCTAAAAAGAAATGTGCCTGGATGTAAAGCTACTGTGGCTCCTCCTAAAAAAATGAATTTTTTATACCATAAAGCCAACTTGTGCATCCTTTTAATATATTATAATTAAATTACAACAATATCCTTCTCTGTGGTCTGTTGTGTACCTGCAATAACCCTCTGAAATCTTCCCGTTAGTCACTGCACTGGCTACCCTACACATAATGGAGTACAACTTATTATTCTCTTATTTACAAAACTTGCTAATACATTTCTCTAAAATCCTGCCCAATCCATAAATTCACTGCTCTTTGACAAACCCCATCCTCGCTAATAATTCTTTTTATTCACAGGTAATTGTCACTACTAGCACTATCTTCCTTACTATGAGTACATTTATTATGTTTATCAATCCTCTTTGCAGAGATCATTGACTCCACACCCCCTAACAAATGGTAATACAGAAGTCAATATTCTAATATGGAGCAGACACACAAGCTCAGATACATCCAGGCTCCAGTCAGTACATTAGATCAGGAAAACAGGGCACGCTGCCTATGTAAAAGCATGGGAGCAAAAGATGAAATAAGACACAAGAAACTCTTTGTTGATAAAGACATCTTGACAGACATTAACTAAAAAATGGTCTTTCTATAAAAGATAAAAATTTATTTCTTTCAATATGAATTAAATAACACTGACAGACAAAACTCTCTGCAGGATCTTCACATTTTGGCTGGAACAGATTCAGGCTGCTCGCTATATGTCCATTTCTTGTACAAAATGTTTCTTTCCCACCATATAAAAATAATTATGTATGAAAATGCTAAAGAAAAAAAATAATTCCTCTGTACACAAAAAGGGACAAAAAAATTCATCAACAACTAAAAATATGTAAAACAGACATGTAATATGTAACAAACATGAGGCAGTTAAGTTGAGGGTGATGCATAGTGTGGGTTCGTTAATTGCCCGCCCCATTTCTGTTCCTACTATCATGGCACCTCCAAATAGCACCAGTACATTTTAGAAAACATGCAGAGTTAGGTGTCACCGTTATTTAAATATATATATGTTTCGTTTTTACAAACGGAAGCTCCAATGCATTTAAATATTAGTAAAAATGTTAAAAACAATTGTGGATAAAAAGCAACTTTTAGTCAGGGCTTAGCCTGGAGAAAAGTGCTGTTGTGTGCTGAGGTGATGGTGCAGCCCAGTCCTTCAAGCTCACATATCCAGAGTAGCACTTACAGCAGCGGTAGCTTTGCTGGCTAAGGCCTGGGCTCTGCGCTTTGCCAGGCGAGATTTAGATGGAGGAGAAAGTCTCATAGAGCAAATTTTCTGGATAAAACTTTCATTCTCTTCATTCAAGTCGCTGTCATGTTGAGAAAGCTGGCGATTCACAGCTATCGCTTCAGCTGCAAAAAGCGTGAGGTCCTTGGTGCTGCTATTTCTGTAAAGTATAAAGAACTTAGTTACAGGAGCACAAAAAAAAAAAAGTGAAGAATTGCAACAATAGTGTACTAATCCAAGGAACAATCCAGGTATAGACTTACCTCTGAAGAACCATTGGGGTTGGCAGTCCTCTCTCTGGAGCATCCTAAAAGTCAACACAGAACCTTAAAATAAAATACAGCATGACAGGAAAAAAAAAAAAGAGAAAGCATAGGCACAAACAGCAATAAAGTTAATGGAAGAAAAAAGCTGAGTCCTAGCAGGATACAGTGGGGACAGAACAAAAATATACCACACTCCTTACCCCCTGCACCCACGGGTGCTGCAGAACCTGAGCGGCGCTGAGTCTGTCTTTGGCATCTCGAACCAGCAGCTTAGAAATTAGATCTTTGGCAAAGTTGGAGATGTGCGACCAATCTTTCTCAGGAAATTCATACTTGCCCTCCTGAATACTTTCAAACAGCTCATTCTAATAAAATATAGAGAAATTCAGCACTCATGTACAGGTCAATGGCATCAGAGTGTCCCTCATTTCTGCCCGTTATTGGTACAATCAGTACAAAAGTAGATTATGAATGGCAGACATGCAATGTCACACATACCAAGGTATAAGCCTCTGCTGGACTCTGGGGAGCCAACACATGATGGCATTACCTGGCAAACTTTGCAGACTTCTCCTCTGTCCCAGCCACAGTCAGTACCACAGTTGCCCACAAATGGAGGATATCCACTCAGCATGATGTATAAAATGACCCCAAGGCTCCAAAGGTCACAGCGCTTGTCATAGAATGTAGCCTCTTCTGTGAAGACTTCCACCACCTCTGGAGCCATGTATTCTGCTGAACCACACTGCAAGGGGAGACAACACATCCATTAGCAAAACCAACACAGGAGGCAACAGCAAGGGTCTGTCTGATATATGGTGGCTATCAGTGTTACATCAAACTGAAACAGATACGTTCAAGCCTAAACTAAATCTAAAGTTAAGTACAGTTAGCCGTTAAAAACACTTCTAGGCAGGAGGAGTGCTGAGGCAGACGTAAAAGTGTAAAGGGCAAGGATTTCCAGTGTGCAGGAAGTGGTGTGTAACATATGTACAAAGCATGACTGTGCCCGTCACTTATAAGTACTGCAAGAAAAAACTTAGATTTGTTTTATACAGAGCTATAGGGGTTCATACACACATACAAACACACGTCAAAGGTTTCAGGACTGTTCACACAGAATAATACACCTTTGCATGATGGAAATCCGCTGCTCAGAGCATATGATTATTTTATTCCATTCTCCTGTACAATGATCCTAATGCACCAATCCAGGACAAAATCATTCTCCGCTTCCCCCTCCAGGTAAATATGAAAAGTTTCTACATCTCTGAATCCCAGCAGCACCGGGTCCCGCTACCTTTTCACCACAAACCATCATCTTCCTTTTGCCTCCACTTTCTAATTACCTCCAGTCCTTGATCAAACATATCCTCCTCCCTCCTAATTCTGTCCATGAAAATGTGTTCTAAACTACATCAATACTTCAACCAGCCAATGATGGCATAGGACTGTGAGAACACTGCCAATGTAAACCAATTAGCACATAATTTAGCACATAATGAGATGGCCATGCTGTTTTTTTTTGTTTATATCCAATCTCAGGGTATGGACTGTGCAAAGCTTGCTATTTATTAAAGGTTATAGAGAAGATGGCTGTGTGGTTCTCCGACAGAGCAGCTTACCGGAGTAGTAAGCTCCGGGGTGGTAATCGGTGTGCATGCACTGTTCAGCTTCACTCCGCTTCCAAGGTCAAAGTCACAGATTTTCACTGGTGACACCTAGAAAACATTGAATGTTTTTTTTTCACAAATCAGTTGTCAAATGGCAATCAACAGTTAAAATGATGAACAGAAATTCCACCAGTGATATTACAAATACAATTCTTACCTTGTCCTCATACGGACACAATATATTTTCTGGCTTCAGGTCACGATGTGCAATTCCTAAGGTAGAGAAAATAATCTTTATCAGGAAACTCTATGTCTTGCTAGGTTGTATCAGTATATACAGCGGTGCATAAAAAAAAATACTTTCTAAATTTTTATATCAACATGACCTAAAATATCCAATTTAACAAGAGCTAAAAGCAGATGAAGAAAAGAAAGCTAAATGAATGAAACAAAACTTAATATATTTGGTTGTGTGTTGTTTGAAAAAAATGAGCCAATAACATCTGCGTGTGGTAAAATAATTTTATCATGATCATATAATAAGGTGAAATCAGAGTCTGGCGTTTTCAATCGATGGGAGAGAGATTTGGTTTTATTTAAAATACGGGGATCCAACAAACCCTGATCACACATACAACACATCTGTGCATCATGGCTCCAACAAATGACCTCACGTAAAGAATTGCTGATGTCCATGAGAAAATGACATCTGAATTGAGAGAATGGGTCATGCAGCAAGACAATAAAATACACAACAGACAATTTGAAAGGATTCACAAGCTCTCAAGCAATGGATTAGGCAATGCGATATATATATGTATACATTTTCTATATCTCCAAAGCTAGCAAAACCTTCAGCTAGCAACATGAAATTATCATTTTCCGGACAGCTTTACCCATCTCTCACATTGTTGGGGAGGAATTTGGGCCAACTCTTTATTCCAACACTGCTTCAGCTCATTTAGGTTTGTGAGCATTTGTTCATGCACAGCTCTCTTAGGAGTCATTGCAACACTTTTTGTGGTAGATTCGCTGGGTACGCTTGGGGTCATTGTCCTGTCGTGTGACCCAATTATGGCCAAGCTTTAACTGTCACACAGAAAGATGAGCATTTGACTCTAGAACAATTTGGTATACGGAGGATTTCATGGTCACCTCAATGACTGCAAAACAAGCCTAAAATTGACACTGCACCACCTTGCCTGACAGTTAGTATCAGGGGTTTGTGTGAATATACTGTATTTGGTAGTCACCTAACAAACATTATGTACATTATAGCCCAAAGAACACATGTTCCAGCCATGCTGCCAGAGGCTTTTCTTCTGGCAACCCTTCCATACAAGCCATACATGTTCACTTTATTCTGATTGTTCTGTCGTGAACTTTACCATGTAACATACTAACTGAGGCGTGTAGAGTTTGAGATGGAGCTCTAAGGATATGACTTTGGAGTGAATTTTCTGGGAAGTTCACTCCTGGGAAGATCGACATTGAAAGTTTCCACTTGTGAATAATTTTTCATACTGTAGAATGAGGGACAAAATGTTTGAAAATTGGCATCTAACCCTTCCCAGACTGATGAGCAGCAACAATCGCTTCCCTGAAATTATTGCCGACGTCTTTCTGCTTTGGCATTGTGGTAACACACACCTGAATGCTGCAGACCAGCAAACTGCCAAAGCTTCACGATTAATTTGATGATCTGCACCTGCCAGCTACTGACCCTATTCATTCCTAAGGAAGAAGTGAGCGTGTACTTATTTTTCACACAATGCTGTAGCATTTTATTTAGTGGTTGTTATAAACAAATGACACAGTGTAATAGGTCATGTGTCGGTGTTCATCTGAGGTTGTATTTCCACCATTTTATAACCTGCTAAGGACCAGAAATTTTATTTAATTATTATATCTTGGAATTGAAAGGGTATTCTTTTTCATACAACTGTACATTATATATTATCTATATGAATACATACACACAATGTAAATAATACACTTTCAACACGTCTACATGGTCTAGTTTCACACACACACACACACACACACACTTCACCTTTGGTGTGGAGAAAGTCCAAGGCAGAGGCAATATCCCGGACAACCATACTGGCTTCCCTCTCATTAAAGTGCTTCCTCCTCTGTATGTGTGACAAGATGGAGCCTGGAGACAAATCCAGAAGAATTGATAAATAATAGAGATGGCATATCACACAAATCTAATCATAAAAAGCAATGAACAAAGAAAGTTCCTTTTATCCATGTGTACACCTAGGACAGGGGTCGGCAAACTCCGGCCTTTAGGCCAAATACGGCCTCGCCGGCAGTTTGTTCTGGCCCAACGCCGGCCGGCAACCCGCGGCTCTGGAGCCGGCAGATCCGCCAGGGGGCATTAGGAACTGCTGGAGCTCCGGAGCCGCCCACTTGCAGTGGCTCCCCTATTTACTGAGGCTAGCGTTGATACTTCCGCCGCCACAGTAAATAGGAAAAGCTCCCCGAAGGAAAATCCCTCCGCAATGCATATGCTAGGCTAGGCCTAGAGTGCTCCCACCCACCCCATAAACGGCCTAGTAGCCATAAAACTTGCCCGACCCCTGACAAATGTCACATATTCATCACTGGATGTCCCAAGTGTTTTTTGGAACCAGAAGATGGCGCTACAAGAAACCTTTACCCTGGAAGTCCTGCAGTTCCCAGGCTACTTTTACCCAGAAACAAAACATGCTGCATACCTCCTCTTAATTTCTCAAAGACCAGATAGAAGCAGGAATCATCTTCACAAAACTCGATTAATTCCAGGATATTCCTGAGGAGCAAAATTGAGATAAAGGTTAGGAACTAAGAACACTAGAAAAGTCACACAACTCCCCCCCCCCCACAAGGTGTCTAAATTCCAACAGCAAGACATGGGGAAACTATTTTTAAACCGAGTTTTATTACTTGTTGCCTTGACACTGATACAAGGTCTCCACTTCACGGAAGACTCGACTGCGGCTGTGCCCGGCCTTCTTCTCCACTATCTGCAGGAAGAAAATCAGATCACCAGATGGACGGACATCACACACATAGATCATTCACAGGTATCACATAGAAATAAAGGAAAACACTGGAAGAATTCATTACACATTTATAGGCCAATCAGCAGTGGATCCAGTGCAGACATCGGCACACTACCACCTGATTGGTTGGAAAAGTCAGAAAAGAATTATACAACATAAGTGCCAGACCTTTACGGCGTACTCTCTCCCAGTCTGTAAGCTGACACATCCTTGGACCTTGGCGTATGCTCCTTCTCCAAGCAGCTCATCCGTCAGCTGATACAAGTCTGCCAATAAAAACATTCCCTAATCAGTAGCAGATCACAGATATAACAACCAATCCTCTCCCTGTTCTGTGCGATCCAACCCAGAAGACAACAACCAATCCCCTGCATCCAGGATTGTATTCTCCAATCAGAATCACTGAATACCAGGAGATTCCAGAAGGTTCAAACCTGGGCAATGGACGTTTCTACTGACCTGCAAACTTTCCAGTGAAGCTGTCTGCCGCTCTGTTCCTCCTCTTCTTCTTTTTCCGTTTTCCCGGATTGTCAATCGGGATGTGCTGACTGCTGACCATCTCTGTTCCAAAATAGTACAAAGTGATGTCATTTCTGATGTCCCTGCACCTCACGCCACTGGGGGGGCCCTGCGTCCCTGCACCTCACGTCACCACGGGGGGCCCTGCGTCCCTGCACCTCACGTCACCACGGGGGGCCCTGCGTCCCTCCACCTCACGCCGCCAGGGGTGGGGGGCCCTGCGTCCCTCCACCTCACGCCGCCAGGGGTGGGGGGCCCTGCGTCCCGTCCCTCCACCTCACACTGCCAGGGAGCCAGGAAAGTTGTCATTAGAAGATTTCTCAACATTTCCTGTCTCACAAATTTTCCCAGCAGGGCCACAGACAGCAACTACCAGGGAGTCAAATTCTTCTGCACCATTATTATTATATAGACCATATGGAAACCTGAAAATAAGAATTCCCTGAATGTAGCCACACCCCAACCCTCTAACACGTGACAGCGTTCATGTATGGTGACTGGCCACATCCTGGTCACATGCACCACATACCCGGAAGTTCCGATGATTTCCCAAGGATCATATAAAGAAGCTGTGGAGTATTCAGAGAACCTTACATACGTTGTGAAGAGAGCGGACTGCTCCGGGTAGGACACAAAAGTATTATCCAAACTTTTCGACTTCTCCGCTCCTTCCCTCTGCCTGTCACCCACTGGGGCTATTACTGTCCTACCACCACCCAGCTATGTGTACTGATTATACCGACAGCCCCCACTCACCTGCCGGCATCAGACGGGTGACACAGTACTGATCCAACCTGTCCAGCAGCGCCCTCACTCTGCATCCGGTTCCGCCCCCTCTCTGATTGGCAGTCACTTTCCACGCCCCTTCCCTATCGACCTTCCTCCTACGTACGCTTCGTCTCCTGATTGGTTGGTGGTTGGGCGGTGATTTCATACCCGGAAGTGTCGCTGCTCTGGTGACTGGTTACTGTGCTAACCTTCCAGGCAAATGGTTTCTGGGAACAAAATGGTGGAGAAGCAGGAAATTATTCCTCTGGACGTGTTCTATACACTCTTCAGGGCGATATTTCTGCTGGTTGCCACACAGTTGTTCACAATGCTTTATAGGGAAAACCAATCCCAACCTAACACCACTCTGCCCCTCTCAACCTAACCCTAAGGGCTGCAGAGCCTGGGTGGTGATTGGATGAGGGGCACAGAGCCTGGGTCGTAATTGGATGAGGGGTGCAGAGCCTGGGTGGTGTTGGGATGAGGGGCGCAGAGCCTGGGTGGTGATTGGATGAGGACCTGGGTGGTGTTTGGATGAAGGGAGCAGAGCCTGGGTGGTATTGGGATGAGGGGCGCAGAGACTGGGTGGTGTTGGGATGAGGGGCGCAGAGCCTGAGTGGTGATAGGATGAGGGGTGCAGAGCCTGGGTGGTGATTGGATGAGGGGTGCAGAGCCTGGGTGGTGATTGGATGAGGGGTGCAGAGCCTGGGTGGTGATTGGATGAGGGGTGCAGAGCCTGGGTGGTGTTGGGATGAGGGGCGCAGAGCCTGGGTGGTAATTGGATGAGGGCCTTGGTGGTGTTGGGATGAGGGGCGCAGAGCCGGGGTGGTGATAGGATAAGGGGTGCAGAGCCTGGGTGGTGATAGGATAAGGGGTGCAGAGCCTGGGAGGTGATTGGATAAGGGGTGCAGGGCCTGAGTGGTGATAGGATGAGGGGTGCAGAGCCTGGGTGGTGATAGGATGAGGGGTGCAGAGCTTGGGTGGTGTTGGGATGAGGGGTGCAGAGCTTGGGTGGTGTTGGGATGAGGGGTGCAGAGCCTGGGTGGTGTTGGGATGAGGGGTACAGAGCCTGAGGGGTACAGAGCCTAGGTGGTGATTGGATGAGGGGTGCAGAGCCTGGGTGGTGATAGGATGAGGGGTGCAGAGCTTGGGTGGTGTTGGGATGAGGGGTGCAGAGCCTGGGTGGTGATAGGATGAGGGGTGCAGAGCTTGGGTGGTGTTGGGATGAGGGGTACAGAGCCTGAGGGGTACAGAGCCTAGGTGGTGATTGGATGAGGGGTGCAGAGCCAAGGGGTGATTGGATGAGGGGTGCAGAGCCTGGGTGGTGATTGGATGAGGGGTGCAGAGCCTGGGTGGTATTGGGATGAGGGGTGCAGAGCCTGGGTGGTGATTGGATGAGGGGTGCAGAGCCTGGGTGGTATTGGGATGAGGGGTGCAGAGCCTGGGTGGTGATTGAATGAGGGGTGCAGAGCCTGGGTGGTATTGGGGTGGTGATTGAATGAGGGGTGCAGAGCCTGGGTGGTATTGGGATGAGGGGTGCAGAGCCTGGGTGGTATTGGGATGAGGGGTGCAGAGCCTGGGTTTAGTCTATAAATTTCTATCATGTATGTAAAACCCAAATAGATATTATTGGGAAAAATTCACCAAGAAATACTCATGGTGTTCCCCTTCGTTTCTGGGGGTGACTATTACAGACACAGGGATTCTTCCTGTGGACGAAGAGTAGACATAGTTGGTACAGGGGGTAGCCATCATGTTTCAGGCTACAACTATTTAGAAATGAAGTGCCAGCTCATAAAACTTACAGATGAATCAACATTGTGAGAAAAGTGTCATGCGACAATGGGCACAAATCTGATTACGGATTATTATTGAGTCTCCTCCATCATGCCTGTGTTCATAATTTGCATGAGAAACATTGACAGAGGAACAGCACAACATCCAACAAGTGCAGACTTTTTATCTTCTTCCGTTTGCTGTGTATCTGTGATCCAATGACTTGTGAAGTCCACCTGCTGCCTATAGTTGGTACAATGTCTATAAAATCTTCAAATTTATAAAGCAACATTCATGCTTTCTATATTCACTGTTCTCTTCTCCTAATACACAGATTCCCAGAGATGGAAACCTCATTGATATTTCTAGTTCTGCCGTCATGGGGTAAGTCTGTCTTCGTGTTCTGGTTATTTCCTATGTACTCTCTTATGTTAGGATTCTATAATCCACCAAAGTTTATCCTGAAAGTGTAACAGTGCAAGTAAAAACAATGGATGACCAACAGTGCTGAACTCTATTGTATCCAAACATTTTATTATTATTTACAAAAGATTGTAAAGTGTTACAGATTTCTCAAGATGTGGAGCTTAAGTAACCTTTCATTTCTGCTCAGGTAAAGAATGAAAGGAATTTATATTGTGTGAGCTTTAGATAATAAGTAAAAACTTTTTACCAAATGTAATGAAATAAAGGTATTGCATTGATGTACACTTCTCTCCTATCAATATTTATATCTGATCTGTTCCTATTATTACTGTCTGAGCTGAAAATATCTTTTGCAATATTCAAGCGCCGATGGCCTGGAAAATAAAAGTGCAGCTCATTGCTTGCTCTGACGTATCAGCATATCTTCGGACTAGCTGGAAGGGAGCCACTTAGCTGATGGAGAAACTTCCAACAGCAACTTCGTACATTAGGCACAGCTCTAAACTTTCCCGTCTGACATCAGTCAGTACAGTCATGTGATATTTCAGTTCTAATTGAAGTCTGGTGACCCCTCTTTTGCTCTGAGGGTCCTCCCTAAAATAAGCTATTTGGTAGCATTTCCATTTTGTCACTGCACTTGCTGTCTATGGTGAGTAGGGCAACAGGATGGTGGTCAGGGAAACTGAAGGGCAGTATAGCAGAGGACAATGGCATGGCATAGGGGGGGGGGGTATTGCTGGAAATCGTAACTGGGGGCAAGCTGACAGAGGAAAGCTGTGAAATCAGGGTAGTGGCAATAGAAGAGAGATGAGGGGATAGTGAGAGAGTTGTGGCAAAGTGAAAGTCTAGCAGAGAACTGTTGGGAGCAATGTACGAGGGGGTGCTGAGAAGTTCCTGGCTTTGCCCCCTTCCAGATAAAATAGAAAAATTAGTGTAGGGCCTAATATCTTAGTATGTAACGGTGCAAATATCAGGTCTTTGCAATTCTTAAAGCTGTTTTTTCTTTTAGTGAGAAGCTGTGATGGCAGAGGCACAAGCAAGTTTCACGTTGTTGGAGTTACGGGCCGTAATGAAGTTTTTTCCAGGGAAAGTCAGCAAAGGACATTCACACTGAGATGTCACAAACACTGGGGGAGAAGTGTCCTTCCTTTCCCTGGAGTAACAAAAACTTCATAACGGCCCGTAACTCCAACAACGTGAAACTTGCTTGATATATTAGGATAAGATATTAGGATTAAGATATTAGGCTGTCATATCCCCCACACTCATTTTTCTATTTTATCTGGAAGGGAGCAAAGCCAGGAACTTCTCAGGACCCCCTCGTAGTATTGGAGAGTGATGAGCCCTGAAGCAAGGAAAATGTAGTCCTTATACAGGTGATTGTGCCTGATAGTGCAGGTCAGTAAGGTGGCAACCTCGTTACCTTCCCAGCCCCACAAATACCAATTCCCATTGTTTTATTTGATTTGTTTATTTCCCAGATGATCTTTTAGGTAGTATGATCTTAACTGTGTATTTTCCTTAACGTTTTGTTATATTTAATGGCATCAAATAGTTTGACTTTGATAACTATCACTTCCTGTTTGGTCTTAGATTGGAATGAAATAAACCCATAATGAGTGAGAAAAAGCAAACAAATATTTTCCATTTCTTGAGTAATACCGTAGATAATGCAAATAATAATAATAGTAACAATAGTAATACTTCTCTTAACCATGAGCTGATCAATGAAACGGAGCCTCCACAGTTCTCATCAGACACCATTACGAAGATCATTATTTTACAACGTATTTATCTTTTTAAAAAAATTCATATTAATAGTCCGCAGGATTTAAAATGATGAATTTAGTGGTCCAATAGGTTGGCCACTGCTGCTCTAGGGGTTATTGTAATGACCTGACTCTGTAGAGAGTTGGGGGTAGAAGAGGTAGTGTTCCTCCAGGGGCAGGATATGGGGTGAGATAATAAAACACCTGTGCCGGCCATTTTTGGGAGTTGCTGGAATGCACAGTATTCTGGAATACAGAGCCCTCAGATGCCTTTGTCCACGTTGGGGGTGCAGTTGTCTTTGTCCACGTTCGGGGCACTTTGTTCTGGAATACAGAGCCCTCAAATGCCTTTGTCCATGTTGGGGGCTCAGTGTTCTGGAAAATAGAACCCTCAGATCCCTTTGTCCAGGTTCGGGGTGCAGTATTCAGGAATATAGAGCCCTCAGACTCCTTTGTCCATGTGGGGGGCGCAGTGTTCAGGAATATAGAGCCCTCAGACCCCTTTGTCCATGTGGGGGGCTCAGTGTTCTGGTATATAGAGCCATCAGACCCCTTTGTCCAGGTTCGGGGTGCAGTATTCAGGAATATAGAGCCCTCAGACTCCTTTGTCCATATGGGGGGCGCAGTGTTCAGGAATATAGAGCCCTCAGACCCCTTTGTCCATGTGGGGGGCACAGTATTCTAGAATACAGAGCTGTTGCATGCAGTTGTCCCCTGCCAGGGTGTATGATGCCACAGCCCCACACTGAATCCCTCCAAAATATAGGTACAAGACGATCATACTAGCAATGCCGTTAGTGGCAGATCCTCTCTGTCATCTCTCTCTGTAGAAAGAAGGAAAATTAACTACATTCTTGAGGTAGAGAACATGGTGGAAAGAGAACATTTAGAACATTCTACTACTATACAGAGAAGCGTATGGGATCAGTTGATGCCAATTTCTTACTACTTCTAGAAAAACACAGTATTAGTTCTGGCTGTCCAGATCTTTACGTGTCCAGAAAATGTCAAACAAGCTGAGCTGCGCATGCAATTCCAAATTCCCCTGCGCAGGAGTTACATCATCCCAGCCGCTATTCAAGATAAGAATGAAGAAGATGGCGCCCCCTGCAGATGGAAGGGGGACAGGTGAGTCCAGCGGCTTTATTTCCTGTAATTATATGAGAGGTCAATCCATCTTTTTCCTAATGATAAATCTGTGCAGATTTGTGTCAGAATATAAATGGAGAGATATATACATTTTATGTGCTGTGCAGAGCTGTATTTCCCCAGCCCATTATGGTTGCATTACCTGTGACACACAAAACATCTGATAAGTTAGTCACTGTTGTGATAGCGTGGCTGATGTAATCCTGACTCACTTCTCATCATCGCTCAATAACACATAAAGTATCAGACTGCGTGTAAGCTTTATGTAAGACAGTTACAAGGTGTTTTGTCATTGCTAACTCTTTGTGTCATGATAAAATCTTGATAAATGTTAGGAGACCCCTTATGGGTTGCATGGTATATTGATTCCATGGTATATATCATGGTTTTATAATCCGTATACTGTGCACATTATTTCTGGTATTTAGGGATGGTCTGTGTCAGGGGTGCCCAACCTATGGCCCGTGGGCCACATTGGGCCCGGGTAGCTGTCAGATCCGGCCCTCTCCTCATTCCCTCGCTGCTTGTTCTCTTGGGGGGGGGGGATGGGGTGCTCACATTTCCTATGTTTCTCTATGAGATTGTGCTGCCAGCTCGAGGGAGAGAGTGGACGTGTCCTTTAGACCTTTCAATCAGCTGCTTCCCGCCCACCTTGTACTGTGAGATAATCCCAGCATGAGATCTGTGTCCATGCAGCTGTCATTATCACCATGTATAAACCTTCATCCCCATGTATAAACCTTCATATCTCCTTCACTGATTGTCATAGAAATATGAAATTTCCAGGCTACACACAGCACCCTAGGAGCTGCTACTAAACAAAATGTAAGCTTTCTAAATGTAACAAGTTGACAGATACAGGGTCACAAGCAAAAAACAACAATAAGGGATATTTTCACATTAGGGGGGCTATTTCAAGTCCAGGGTCCCCAAATTGAGTTCCCATGTTAGGGACCCCCTGGGGGCCATTGTCTTGGCAATAACCATTAGTGTACTGCCGATTGTCTGTGCACTGTGGTGTCCCTTAAAGTTCACAAAACTTCAAGACTGCATTCAGGTTGGCGGTAAGGTTGCGATGCGGTTACCCCTTAATTGTGCCATAGAACCCTGGCTCGGGGGAGACACACTGCCTCCTGGAGTCAAATCTGCAGACCCTGCAGTGTGAGGGACCAGCGGCTGGTGAGCTACCTGGTACACATAGCTGACCACTTACCTTCTGTGAACCCCAATTTCCCCCCCTTCCAATTAAAATGTTATACTCCTCATATCATGCCTACCCTGTCACATATAGCTATCCCCTTACTCTCTCTGAACCCCAATTACTCTGTAAGAAAAGGGGAATGTAACTGCATGTGCAGGACTCCTGTGGCTAACTCCCCCTAAATTTTCATAACTACAGGGTCATCACAAGATATGAAAAACTATACCTGTCATACTGTGCTCCCCTGTCACACATAGCTGGCCACTTACCTTATGTGAACCCCAATTTCTTTTTAACAGTAGAAAAAGGGAAATGTAGGATAAGTGGGGGACTCTAGTGGCTACTCACCCCCCCCCCCCCCACTAAAATTGTATCACTCCTACCATACCATGGTGCCCTATCACATATAAATGCCTGCTTATGTTCTTTGAATCCCAATTTCTCCTGAAAGGGGAGCTGTAGGTATACTAAAATGTAGGATAAGTAGGGGACTCTTGTGGCTAACTCCCCCCCCAAAAAATTTCTGCAGCACCATACCTTCTGTGATCCCTAATTTCTCAGGAACAGGGAGATTTAATGCCCTGAAGATGATCCAAGAATTATCCATTGCAGAGATTCTTCATTTGTCATCCCTTTTATTTGGTGTATGTGTGTTATGGTAACTAGAGACATTTCAATTGAATTTAATTTTAAATTAAAACTATTCTAGTTTAAAACATACATCTTTAATGTTTGTTTGCATTGTGGCCCACAAGTTTTATCCCAATTTAAAAAAGCGGCCCCAGCTGAAAAAAAGGTTGGGCACCACTAGATATAGATATATCACTAGATAGATATATCAAGCTAGTGTAGAGGTCAATCAATTTGCTTTGGATCCAGTTAGATAGAACCTCTTACTATGTAGTTATTATGAAATGCAGATTGTTCAATCTATAATCTGCAAACATTGCATAGTAGAAGCTATATGTATATATTTATTAGGTATATACACCCTGCATTACTTCATCCCAGGAGCCACCATGTCACTACTTCAGACTGGACTCCCACTTACCAGTGGCTCCAGCTCCCGGTGGTCAATCAGGCTGAACTCTTTGATGAAATAGTAGAAATGTTTGTAGCAAGTGTTCACATGTGCTTCTGCTCCCACGCTGATAATGGCATCAAAGTGATGGATGTAAACGTGAACGAAGACGCGGAAGAGTCGTGTCAGAATCTTATTGCACACCTGCTGGAAATTCTTTGGAAAAGGCACCCCTTTGAATGTGTAAGAGAGAAGTCATGAAACTTATTTTTGAACACAGATAAAACAACATACAATTCCAGGTTTATGCAAAATTGCCAGGATTGTTGTATGAAAGGTTAATGTTTGTGTTTGTAAAGTTTGTGTAATAATATCTACTTTGTCCCGTCACCCTTTGTAGTTTATACTCATTTCTGTTATATTATCCAGAATCCTCTCCAGCACATTATGTGGGGTTAGGCAAAATAAGACTTTTGCTCCATTTACCAGTACAAACTCATCTGCCCAGAAATGGAAAGTTCTCTATTCCTCGGGGAATGCCTAACATTTCTGAGAATTCCATAAATGGGAAGTGTTATTTACAAAGCTTTAAAACTATTCATTGGATTCAGGTTTAAACATAAAATATGCACATTATGATCATTTGTAGTACACACATGTTGTAGTTTTGTAACGGTAGCAGTACATCTCAGGAGAATTGTCTGTCAATAGAAGGTGGCAAATGACTGTGAAAAGTGTGGGTTTATCTCAATGGACAGGTGAAAGAAAGATGAATATTATGAAGATTATGATTGGTTCAGTTCATGCTGCCAGTGTAAGATATAATGCAATGTCCACTTTCAATGACAGAATTTAATCCTCCATGTAGGTGTCTCAGGAGCCCAAAATTCTCTGATATACCACACACCTAACTTCTCTGAGCTACTATACTGAACAACATGAATGTCAATACATTTTCTACATTTTATTTACTCGGCCAGTCTAGTGCATGATGATTCCAATTGGAAGTGCTGGCCTACTAAAGGTTGTAGTCTGCTTTACTTTACTATAATATTCTTTTAGTAAGGTAACCAAGATAAGAATAGGAATGATTATTTTATGCCAGCCACTGGGAATATAGAAATACGTGGTACTTTCATGTCATAATAGTGCCTGGAAGATTAAATAACTATCAATTCAATTATTTGCCCATTACCAGAGCCACACTTACCTGTTCTAGTTGGAAATATATCCTCATTGTTTATCAGTGTTTCAATCCATTCCATAAGTGTGCTCATGTACAAAGGAGCTGATAGTTTAGTAGGTTTCTTATATTTGTGCTCATCCTGCCACCTGTATTCATATCTGAGACCCCCAGACATGACTGGGCAGCTCTGTTCAGTGCAGAACTCAGACATGGTCCCATAGATCAGGTTTATCCTATTGAAAAAGTCCACAACGTGAACAGCTATCCAGTCATTAATGGATTCTCCAGAGGGAAGCTGGACCACTGTTTTCAAGTCAAGGCCTGACTTGAGAGAGGCTTGAGCCTTTTTATACAGTTCAAAGCGTTGGGTTCCTGGTTCAAACTTCTTCCTGGGGCGAAATGTTCTGTCTTTATTAAATACCTGGGTAAGACAAAGAGCCATGACATCTGATGGTATGTATCATAAAGTCTGGGCCCCGAGACCCCTGTGAGGGCTGATTACTCTAAAGGCCAGAAGAGATTGTAAGGGTTGATGGTTCCGGAGGCTTGGAGACTATGACAATGTGATGTTTATAAAGGTCACAAGGGACTGTAGAAGTAATGAGAACATTGGAGAGTGAGAAGGTCAGGGAGGGGAAGGTGAGGCGTGAATATTACTGAGGATAGAGGAAGCTTTGGAAAGTGATGACTTTAGTGGTCAGGCAAGTCGGTGATGCCAAAGAACCCAAGTTAGGAGTTATATAATTTCTCCATATGTCCAATTACTCTTGTCCAGTACCACACAGGTTGTGTTATGGGGGTTTCCTGAAAGAGAACACATGAAGGTTACTCAGGATATTAGCTGAACTTTCAGTACTATTTATGGAATTTTCAGTCTCTTCTGAGCTCAGCAGAACATTCAGCTTTTTTCCTACTTTGATGTTTATTGCCCCTTCCAAAAAGGTTAATGTCTTTTAGACTCATTTTGATTTTAATGTAAAATTTCTGCAAAATGTTACACTATATACTAGTAGGCGTATACAGCTACAAGGAGTAAAATGGCAGAGACCCTCTTTAGGAACCTTTTATTTATCTCTAGCCATTCCTTAAAACAGACTTTTCACAAACAAAGTATTCTACTTCCTGGCCTGTGATATCCACTGGTGCTACAGATCAGCACTTTTCATTTACAATTGTTTGAGAAGAGAATTGTATTTACTTTGGAGAGATTTCTTCTCTGTGAGTCTTGTTTTTTAGCACTACAGACAGGTTTTTACCAGAAGTTTTGGTCTACATGGTGTCACATTCCTATCAAGTGGTGTAAGGCAATCACACAGAGTATGAGATGAGCTCGGAGGAGCTTAACTGATGTGAACTAAAGTCCCAATGCAGAGTGCAGGCCTAGCGTCAGGGTCTTCAATGGAAATTGTACTGCCTACTGCTGAGAATTTCCAGGATATTATAGGAGGAACAAAGACGTGATAATACAGGCATATCCAGCTGTGGTGTACATATGTATGCACAGGATAAGCCGGATATCCTTAAGTTTTTAGCAGCACTATTGTGTCCAATAACCCCGGAAACGTCATGAGGGACACACGAAAACCAAACAAATATTTGAGAACATCTGTTTCTAAGGCAATTTTTATTAATTATAAATATTGTGAATGTCAAGACTGACATCTAAGCCTGGCCATAAATACAGAGGAGTCTGACTGAGAACAGTGGACAGTTATAGTTCTACACTTTGAGGAGCCCTTACCTCCAGAGGGGCACCAAGAAGAGCTCTTATCTGCTTACTGACATTTGGCAGAGCACTTATCATCAGAGGGACACTGGAAAGAGTACTGACCTTTGGGGAAACACTAAGAAATGCTTTAAGCAACACACCAAGACCATGAAAGTTACTGACTGCTAGGGGGACAGTGTAAAAAAGCCCTAACCTGCCCTGGAACGCTGAGCGCTGACCACCAAAGGGACACTGTACTGACCTATAGAAGGACATTGGGAAGAGCTTGTAACTAATTTGGGACATTGCTGTATTCAGCAGTACACTCCTCGCAGAAGAGTACTGACTGGATAGACATTGTAAGTCATATGTGCTCATTTGTAAGCTCTTCGGGGCAGGGTCCTCTCCTCCTGTGTCGCTGTCTGTATTCGTCTGTCATTTGCAATCCCTATTTAATGTACAGCGCTACATAATATGTTGGCGCTATATAAATTCTGTTTATTAATAATAACAATAATAATAATAAAATTATTTAATTATATAGGGGTGCCGATGATGTGCAGTGACGATGTGAAAACCATAATGTCTTCCCTTTCTGTTTACATGTCTGGTATGTTACTGTAGTGTGAAATGCTTTTGTGTACCCAAATGCACTTGGCTACTTATTATAGTGAGCAATTGGTGAGGGGATCACATGGCGATAATAGAGAGAAGGTTATTGCAGAGCAGACAGTGGACGAATGTCACTGTGATAGAGTCGTCAGGTATTAGGTATTGTGTTAGGTATTCTGCTGTAATAGTTTTGTATTAGGGGGAATAAAACCAGGCTTTAGGAGGTTCTTTCTAAAAATCTATTGTGGTATGGTGGTGTGACATCTTCTCTGGAATTGCAGGTAACAGGTTATGTTTTACCAGTGATCATTATGTCTCTGGCTTCCAATATATATTAGCAGCATCTCTGTTATTTCCTTCTGCTCACAAGATCTTTTTCTGGCATCCAACAATAATGGGTATAGCAGGAAATGGTTGGAAGGACTGGGATGAGTAAATGCAGCTGCCTAACTAGAAATCTTTCATTTACCTCTCTATTTTTGTTTCCCAATGCTTTCCCCTGGCCTCTTTGGGTTCATAGAGGTGCAAGAAGTACTCACTCACCTCAGCGTAGCCCTATCCAGATCTGTGCATTCTTCTGTTCTGAAGTTCTCTTTAAACAAACTTAGAATTTTCCCTGCAAGTGACATCACATCCTGACCGCCCCACCAGCTCATTGCACACAACATCCTGACTATTACTTCTTGTCAGAACTTGTGTCAGTGAGGACAGCAAAATGAAATGTTCAAACAAACTGTAGCAGAAAATTTTCATTGCAGCTCATGCAGACTAATATGAACAGGGATATTCTGATGGGAAACCTGGCACAAAGTAACATTGTATGACATCAGATATGGCCACAGTACATACAGTGTACAAAAATATAAAAAAAAGGAAATATTTCCTCCAGTATGCAGACTGCACAAATAAATCTTCTATTCTCATATACTATTTTGCATGATCTTTATTTTGGTTATGGATTAAACTGGTAGATCCTATTTATTATTTACCAATTTCATTTTTTATCTACCATTATGAAAAGTTTCTGGTCAGGTTTTATCATTGCTCTGATGGCATCAATAAACATTACATTTTCCAATAGGGCAGTCCCACCCTACATGCTTTTATTGTCCTTAGGAAACTTATCCAATATTAGGGTGTACTTTAGGACTGTATTTTGTGATAAAATTCTGAATTATTTACATCCCATGCGTCCACTTTCCAGCTGGCCACAAAGAAAATTATCAGTGTTATGTACCCCTGTACTTATTTCCCATGGTTGGACATCTGGGAGTCACCTTGTTAAAGGGGGCTTCCGGATCCCAAATCAGTCCCAACTGAATTGAGGCATGTGGGTGCAGGGCACGTGCCTCCAATCAGCTGTGACTTGTACCTGGGTGGGACTGTGGGAACTTGGACCGTGGGAACCTGCGGTCACAGCTGATTGGAGGCACGTGGGTGCGGGGCAGTATATATATCCAATCAGTGTGTGTATGTGTATATATATATATATATATATATATATATATATATATATATATATATATACATTTATATACATGCACAGATATACAGAAGGCGCCTAACCTGTCCTTGTCACAATCCACGTCTCCCTGCTTCTATCCTTCACACAGAACATCAGATGGAGTGACCCTCCCTGTATATATGGCTGTGCTCAGATCTCTCCTGATTGGGCTGCTGGGCCTTGCTGTGCATTTTGGGAACAAATGATTCGCTTCCAGCCGTAATTCTCGCCAGAAATAGTGGGCGTTACCACCTCTGCTTTTTCACTCGTTCGTTCGGCTCATGGTGAATCACAAGGCCGTTCTCGCCTAAATGTTTGGTAAGCGAGAAAGGCCCGATTCGCCGTGGGATCGAACTTACAAATCCCGCTCACTCATCCCTAGCTGTCACCACCATGCTTCAGAGTGAGAATGGAGCTCTTGGGGTGATGGGTAGCGTTGAGTTTGCAACACCCTTGATGTTTGTCCATGATGGCCAAAAAGTTCAATTTTAGCCTCCACATGTGTTTGGGGAGTTTATCACTCGCTGCTTGGTAAAACTCCAAATTTGTTTTCTTATTGTTTTCTTTATGCTATAGCTTTTTTTATCCGGCAGATCTTCCCCTCTTTGTGGAGTGCACGGCATAGAGTAGCCCTTTGTGCAGCAACATCCATTGTTGTGAATCTTTGCTGCGCCTTCAGTGTTATCCTTGGTGGCTTTGTTGCATCTCTGATCTCTCCTTCCATGGGAGTTTTGGTGGGCAGCCTACTTTTGTCAGGTTTATAATGGTGACAGCTTCTTTCTATTTTCTTGAAGGATTTATTGATAGTCTGTTGGATACAGTGGGATTCAAAACATAAGAGTGGGTATATACATGCTGACATGGAGCTTATCAGGAAAGGAAAATAACAGTAAATAATGCATTTTCTATTCCATGTCAGCACATGACGGGAAATAAGCACACCCAGGGAGGGAAGTTCAAAAATATTTAAATCCCACAAGGAAAACATTAGGCAGACCCAAAACTAACATCAATTGAGGCTGCCGGTGTCCTAACAAAAAAAAAAAAACTACCCGTGGAAAATAACTGCCAGGGGGCAGATACCAGTGGGTGTGTACTATGACCTAATCGTCAGGATAGTTTCACTTTCACTTTGCGTATGAATGCAGCCTTACATCTCTCCCTGTACACACCTCCATATCTCCTGAACACTCAGGGTGCATAGGGGACCCTCATAGCTAGCAGTACCCCAAATTTTATCTCCACACCTTAAATAAATTACAAAATATGGGGGTCATAATTATAAAAAGTAGTGATATTTGAACATCAGGGTTGCTGTTTAAAAAGTTAGTGTGTCTAGAAGCCCAAAATTAAACAAACAAATTAGGGACCCCTGGGGCCACTTACATAGCAAGGAGGTGCGACTCCCAAATTTTTACAGACCTGTCACAAAACTAGAAAATGCTCATAATACAGTACACTGTCCCCTTCCCTACTTTCAACCCCAATTTCCCAGGAACAGTGCGTTGCAGGTGAACAAATTCACAGGTGCAAGTGAGGGATACTTGTGGCTAACACCCCCTAAAAATTTCATCAATAGGCCATCGCAAGAACAGGTGGAACTCCGCCCATAAGAAAAAAAACTACCCTGTTACACATTGCTGCAGGTTTCCAGCTGTGTGCTGTGCAAGAGTCTAAGGCCCTAACCATACAACGTTTCCAACAAAGTCTGGGCAGCACGGTGGCTCAGGGGTTAGCACTCCGGCCTTTGCAGCGCTAGGTCCCAGGTTCGATCCCCAGCCAGAACATTGTCTGCATGGAGTTTGCAGGTTCTCCCTGTGTCTGTGTGGCTTTCCTCCTACATCCCAAAAAACATGGAGTTAGGTTAATTGGCTTCTCCCTAACAATTGACCTTAGACTACATTAATCACATATGACTATGGTAGGTACATTAGATTGTGAGCTCCTTTGAGGGACAGTTAGTGACACAACTATGGACTTTGTACAGCGCTCTGTAATATGATGGCGCTATATAAATACTGTATAATAATAATAATAAAGTCTGTGTCTTTACTCCCAGTTCCCCTTGGACCTCCTCCCAGCTCCCCAGCCAGGACAGAGCCCCAGGAATAAGCAGGCTGGAAATCTTTAGCTCCCCCACCTGGCCAAGAAGCTCATTGTCATTCAGCCTGGTACTTCAACCCCACCTTCAGGTCAAAAGGAAAACTGACTAAACAGAAAAATACTCTGCGGATAACCTGTATCTGGGGCAAATGTACCTGTCATCCTGGACGGAACCCTTTAATTTATTTGGCCAGCTGTTACATACCCCATCCTCTTGTTTCAACCTTAGGGTTGGGACACAGGCTGCCAAGTAGGTATGAACCCGAGATAAAGCATCGGCATTCCCCATCTGTACACCAGGACGATACTTGACAGTAAAACTAAATTCTTGAAGGGCCATCTATTAACCCTCCTGTTAGTCTCCTTGTTTTGGGCCGGCCATTTTAATGGGGCATGATCGGTTATTAGCAGAAACTGTCTGCCCAGCAGATAGTACCTCTAGGAATCAAGAGCCCACTTCACAGCCAAACATTCTTTTTTAATTATAACATAATTTAACTCATGGGCCTTTACCTTCTGACTGAGGTAAACAATGGGGTGTTCTTCCCCATCTTGAACCTGGGATAGCACTGCTCCTAGTCCGACATCAGACGCATCCGTCTGCACCAAAAACTCCTTAGAGAAGTCAGGAGGGTAAAGCACTGGCTCGCTACACAACGCCTTCTTTATTGTCCCAAATGCAGCTTCTGCTTCTAAGGACCATTTAACCATTACCGATTCCTTCCCTTTTGTCAAATTTGTCAGGGGAAATGACAAGGCTATATTATTCCTCTTCCAATGGTGTACCCCAGATATTTGGCTTTTTCCAGCCCAATAGCGCACTTTTTAGGGTTCGCAACAAACCCTGCTTTCCTTAGCGCGTTTAGCACTGCCTGAACCTTTACCAAATGTGAGGCCCACTCTGTATTATGAATAATTATGTCATCCAGGTAGGCCCCAGCATATTTTTGATGGGGTCAAAGTAACTTACCCATCACCCACTGGAACGTAGCTGGAGCATTCTGTAACCCGAAGGGCATATTTCGATACTGGAATGCTCCGTCAGAGGTCGCAAAAGCAGTTTTCTCTTTAGCTGATTCGGATAGGGGGATCTGCCAATATACTTTGGTGATATCTAAGGTGGTCATGTATCTAGCATTCCCCAACAGATCAATCAACTCGTCTATCCGGGGCATAGGATAGGTGTCAAACTTTGTGATGTCATTCAGCTTAGGGTAATCGTTGCAGAATCTCCAGCTCCCATCTGGTTTGGGAACTAACACAATTGGGTTGGACCAATCGCTATTGGACTCCACTAAAACCCCCAATTCAAGCATTTTTTTAACTTCCCGACGTATTACCTCTCGTCTAGCTTCAGGAATCCGGTAGGGTTTCAATCTTACCCTTTCACCTGTAGGGATGATAATATCATGTGTAGCCATGATGTAGCACAAAATCTCTCGCTTTCTATTGTTGACTCTTTGACAAGGTGTCTGGTTTCCTTCTGGGATTACAGAGTCAGACCGAGCAGGTAGCTCCGTGGTCCTCACGGTTAATGCTTCCCTTTCTTTCCATGGTTTCAACAAATTCACATGATAAATTTGCTCTGGTTTCGGCCTACCAGGTTGGCTAATCTTATAATTTACGTCACTCAGTTTTTCCATTACCTCATAGGGGCCCCGCCATTTTGCTAGAAATTACTTTCCTCCATGGGAACTAGTACCAAAACTCTATCCCCAGGGGCAAAAGTACGGATAGGGGCACCCCGGTTATAAATTCTCGGCTGCACCAACTGCGCTTGGGCCAGATGCTCTTTAACCAAGGGCATTACCTGCGCAATTCTGTCCTGCATTTGCACCACATGCTCCATGACACTTCTACGGGGAGAAATTTCACTTTCCCATGTTTCCTTAGCAATATCTAACAGTCCTCGGGGTGCCTCCCATAATATACCTCAAAGGGAGAGAATCTGGTTGAGGATTGCGGTACCTCCTGGATAGCAAACATCAAATAGGGGAGTAGACAGTCCCAATTTTTCCTGTCTTTATCTACTACCTTCCACAGCATCTGTTTTAAAGTTTTGTTAAAACGTTCCACTAAGCTTTCTGTTTGAGGGTGATACGCCAATGTGCGTAGCTGCATCACCTTTTACAGTTTACAAAGTTTACTGAGTTTACAGTTTACTGAGTTTACAAAGCTCTTTAGTTACGCGGGACATAAGCGGGGTTCCTTGATCAGTAAGTACCTCTTTGGCCACTCCTACTCGGCTGAAAACTTGGAACAGCTTCCGGGCTACGGCTTTAGCTGAGGTATTTCGGAGAGGAATTGCCTCAGGATACCGAGTAGCATAGTCCATTATGATTAGGATATATTGATGGCCCCTAGATGACTTTTGCAATGGGCCAACTATATCCATGGCAATCCTCTCAAAAGGGACCTCAATGATGGGGAGGGGAACCAAAGGGCTACGAAAATGTGGCATTGGGGCAGACACCTGACATACAGGACAGGAAGCATAGTGCATCTCCACCTTCTTGGCGTCCCCTGGCCAATAAAACCTCTGAACTTTTCGCTCTCTGGTTTTCTCAGCCCCCAGATGTCCCTCTAGGAGGTGCCCATGTGCCAGATCTAACACCAATTTGGGTACCACTAGCTGTTCAATGGTTTCCCCCCCCCCCCCCACTTTGTGACACCTGACAAAGTAGGTCCCTTTCAATAATAAAGTATGGGAATGCAACCCTCTTGTCTGGGTGCACTAGTTTCTCATCAGTTTTTATGGCATTCTCCCAGACTTCTACCTGTAAGTCAGGGAATTCCAGGGTTTGCTGTTTGCTTTCCCACAAAGTTGCCGATTCTTCCCTTGGATTACTTGTTTCCACTGCTAGCACAGACAAAGGATACCCCGGAGTGCCCCCACAATCATCAGAGGACTCCTCAGTAGCCTCATGCCCTGAGGATGGCAGCACTGCATGGGGTGGGGGATTCCAGAGCTCCTGGATTTTGGGAAAATCCCTCCCAATGATAGCATCATATGGTAAGTGGGGAACCCACCCCACCAGATGACACAGTTTACCTTGGGAGGTTTCAAAACACACGGACGTCACGGGATACTCCCTAGTATCCCCGTGTACACGTTACCCTCACTGTTTTAAGACAGGAGGTCTCTGTAACCACTAGCTCAGCTTTCACCAGCGTTACCACACTACCTGAGTCTAACAGCCCCACAATTGCTTTGGTATTCATACACATTTTACACCAATATTTTTAATCGCCCCGTATAGCAGGGCATGCAATGGTGGCAAAAAGAGACAGTAGTCTGCCACTCAGAAAGTCACAGTGCATTGGTTCATCCACCACAGGGCAACTTGCAGCATATTGTCCTTCTTCCCGGCAGCGGTAACAAATACCATGTTTGGCTCCCTCCTAGGGGGCTAGCGTTTCCAGTCTCTCCCGCCATACATTGACTGGAGTCTGTCTATTACCCTTAGCTCCACTTTTCTCACTCTCCCCACCCCATTCCCTTGGTTCACTCTTACCCACAGCTGGGGATGGTCTGATCTTGCGGTGTAATGTCCGCGGGTACTGAAGGGAGGTGTTGATGTTCTCAGCAGCCAAGTATCTTTCCACTAGGTCCACCAGCTTATCGGCTGTCGATAGGTCTCCATGGCTCACCCACTTTTGTATGAAAACAGGGAGAGGTTTTAGGAACCGGTCCATGACTACCCATTCCACAATTTGCGGTCCTGACAACAGCTTCGGTTGTAGCCACTTCCTTGTTGGATATAACAGGTCATACATCTGGGAGGTTTTCCTGCTCGATAGGACCAGTTATACATTCGTTGGGCCCGGACAGCCAGGGTGACACCCAGCCGTGACAGTATTTCTGCCTTAAGGCGGACATAGTCGCTTGCTCCCGATGGCTCTAGGTCATAATAGGCTTTTTGGGACTCTCCAGATAACAGAGGGGCCACTAATCCTGCCTACTGTTCCCTAGGCCAACTTTCCCCCCTGGCAGTTCTTTCAAATGTGGTCAAAAACGTCTCAGGATTGTCATCCGCAGTAATTTTTTTCAACAACTGGCTTACCCGAAAAACTGACGAAAGCCCAGCACCACTCTCGGCGTCAGCCTGCTCTCGTAAAGATATCTGCTGTTTTAGGGCATCTAATTGTTGGTAGCTCTTTGCTTGTATTTCTAACAATTCCTTGTGGCGGGCCTCCGCTTTTTCCAGACCTAGAAGCAATTGTTGGTTAGTACACTGTTGGTTGGCATTGGCCAGCTGTTTTAGTATCTCCTCCATGCTGGCCTTCCAAACACCCGCTTATAAATCTGCCCGCATCCTCCACCATATGTGAGATCACCCGTAGCAACAGGGGGTGTTTCAAACAGGAAACAGGGCCAGCAGGTTAAAAGTGCATCAAGGGTTTTTTTCCAGGATGCATTTCAGATGAGACAGTTACACCTGATCATACCCAGGCCTCTTTAGCTCCCCCACCTGGCCAAGAAGCTCATTGGCATTCAGCCTGGTACTTCACCCCCACCTTCAGGTCAAAAGGAAAACTGACTAAACAGAAAAATACTCTGCGGATAACCTGTATCTGGGGCAAATGTACCTGTCATCCAGGACGGAACCCTGTGATCTATTTGGCCAGCTGTTACAGTATACAGAGGATCACAGGGGGCAAGTTACCAGGGTGTGGCATAGACATCAGTAGCTCTTATACATAACTGTGCAGGAGGTAAGAGATTTCCTGTCAAGAAATCTGTTAACCCTCAGTAAATGGAACCTAAAAATCCTAGGTTCTGTAGTCAGATAGTCTAAGGAAAGCCTTTTGAGGATGTATCCATCTAGACGTGGAAGATAGAAACAGGATTGTCCAGGTTTCCGGCATTTGGAAAAGCATGGTGACACCCTGTGTGATTTCAGTCAGGTAACAAGGTGAGAGGCTCTCTGAGATCTCGGTACATTCACACAACAGTTCCAAGCGATTCATAGAAGTGCAATGCGCTTCCATCTTATGTACAAGGAATGGGACAAACAGTGGAGAGCAAGAAAGAGAATTCTACTCCAAACTTTTCATAGTAAGGAGATCGATGGGTTTAGGTAAATTCTGGACCTGAAGGATTTAAATCCTTTTCACACTAGAAGGTTTTGTATGATAATCTTGCAGATGACCTTGTCAGTCATTTGTCTGGCTCCTTGGATGATTTCAATAAACCTAGCAGAAGCTTACAGGCCTCATTTGTTGAATGCCACCAGACATTCTTCCTGTTTGCTATGTTTCAAACACCTCCAGTTCACCTGTCTACCATTCAGTCTTTCCACAGCTCCAAAGATGTTTAATAAAACATTTGTCACAGTAATACCCTTGCTGTGGTTCAGGGAGTCAGCCTATGTCACTACTTGAATGACGTTCTTTGCTGACAATATCCAAAACCAAGTTGGAGAGTCACAAGAAGACAATTCTGTAAACTCCGACTTTGGTGAACTATCAAAAGAGTCAGTTAGGGCCAATGCAGGGGATAGAAATTTGAGGATAATAATCAGTACAGTAGAACACTTTTGCCTTCGTACAAAGTGGAACAAATGATGGTGTGGGCTCAAGGAGTTTTACAGAGATCAACACTGCCAGCAAAGGAATTATTATTTTAGTATAATTGTGCAGGTCAGATCTTCTACATTACCAGACAAAATGGAAAAAAGATGCCTATTTCCATCAAGTCACGGTCAGGTTTTTTGTTTTTCATGGACAAAGAAGCATCTCAACTTTTCTGTCTCCTAACCACCAGCTTAAAATCTGTTGGGTGATCATATGAGCAGATCTTTTCTCAACCACAAGTGGCCTCTGGGCAGACACAGTTTTTCAAGTCCATAGACCTGCTTGCATCTCCAGGTATGTCCCAGCAAATACTGGCCGTGACCCTGGCACGAAAAAAAATGGTTTTGTTTCCCTGCTCCTTTTATTCTTTCTTGCCAGGACTAACTTTTCCATGGCCATTAGCAGCATTCTATCGCTGACTGACAGAGGCTGCTAGCATCGGGTTATTCTCTGTGGTGGCAGATATGCTCAAAGCTTAAAAACATTTATAAATAGATGCCACAATATATAGAAAGCTTTTGAATCAAAAGAATCTAAAATGTTAAGACTGTTCATTGTGCATATTGCTTCATACCACCATTCTGTTGCAATTTTTAGCTTGCACTATTGTGTGTATCAATAAAGTTTGTATATTTTATATATTGTGCTGGTAAAGTCGCAGTTTTTGTCAGTTGTTTGCTCTGTTTATATAGCTATAATAGCTGGGATGTGGCACATTTGATATATTGGTTGGATACTTGATCACATCATATCTATTTGTATAGAAAGTTTTTATTTGTATAGCAGAAATCAAGAGTTTTCTTGGTTAACCCATCACCGGCACAGGTTCCAGAATGTTCTGCATTCAGCTTCGGACGAGGATCTCGGGGTCAACTTGTTTAGGTCCAAGTGTCAGCCCTCATAACCAAGTGGGTAGAACGTCTTTTGCGGTGACAGTTCTTCAAAGTAGTTGTGAAATTGAAGACTTCAGTAAAGTATTTGTTTTCAGCATAGGCCTCTGGTCCTACAAGTTCTCAGGGAGCTTCCCTTCCATCCAGTCAAGGTCTGCTCAATAAGAAAATGGACCTGGAAGATGAAATTCTTGATTTACTGTGACCATGACAAGCAAGTTTTCAGAACTATGCACCCTCTTGGAAAGGAGCCAAATTGCACCTATCTACCTGAAATGTTCATGTATCTA